>NC_091827.1:61424100-61511600 GCF_038994185.2 Dermacentor albipictus | reverse complement strand
TCAAGATATGGCAAGGCGAAATCCTGCAAGTCTTTTAGGACAATATTCATTAACTTAGAATAGGTAAATGGCGCGTTCTTCAGCCCGAAGCCGAGTACGAGAGGGCGAAAAGTGCCTACAGGTGAGATAAATGCGGCATATCGGCTGGCATTTTCTGAAAGAGGAACTTGCCCGTACCCCCGCACGAGACCTACAGTTGAAATGTATTTAGCAGCACTAACTCTTTCAATTCGTTCCTCAATGTTGGGTATAGAGTACAGCTGATACCTAGTGATGGCATTTAACTTCCTGTAGTCAACACACGGGCGGGGGTCCTTGTTAGGAGTTTCTACCAGTATTAGCGGTGACGTGTAGTCACTCTAAGCGGGCTGCATAACTCTCAACTCTAGCATGCGCTGTATCTCTGCCTCCGTAATCTCTCCCTGTATTGGAGACACTCTGTAAGGCTTTGATCTTACGGGTTCGGTTGATGTCAGCTCTATTTCATGCGTTATTAGTTCGGTTTTACCTGGCCGATCGCTGTATCTGTCGAGATCTTCCCCTAACACCACTTTAGCTCCTCTAGCTGCTCGGGTCTTAGAGCGTGAGAGCTTACCGAATGTTTTACTATTTCTTCTAGGCCGATTTGAGAGTTGGAGGTCGCCCTATACTCCTTACACTTGGTACTAGTGCCATCCTGCTCTTTGATGGTATAGTTAACGACTCCGCTCCGCTCTATATACAGCTTCATCAAATTGCAGTGATATATCCTCACCTCCTTCCGGCGACCGGGCATTTTCAGAGCAGTTATTATCTGAAAGTTTCTGCAACACTTTAACGGGCCCGTCCGAGGGAACTTCAAGCTTGTTCTTTCTTGAAGGTTTCAGGATCATTACCTGTTCTCCGGCGTTAAACGTACGAAGCCGCGCATTCTTGTCGTAACAGAACTTAGCGTTCTTTTGAGCTACTCCATGTTCTTTTCGACTAGTTCTTGGGTTGCGCTTAGCCGTTCCAGCAGATTTAGCACGTATTCAGCCACTGTTGGGCTCTCCCCTCTTTCCTTTCACATCTCTCTTAACATTCTCAGTGGAGAATGGAGTGTCCTTCCATACACTAGTTCTGCTGGCGAGAACCCTGTAGCCTCATGTGGAACCGTTCGCAAAGAAAACAATGTTGCCGGCACACAGTTCTCCCAGTCCTCCATGTGCTCGTAACAGAGCGCACGTAAAACTCGCTTAAGCACTGAATGTCACCTGTCTACACTGTTTGACTGAGGGCGATAGACGGCACTGTGCATTAACTTTACCCCGCATTTTTGCAAGAATGTGGAAGTCAGTGCCCTGGTGAATACTGACCCTTGATCCGCCGGAATTCTGGCTTGAAACCCAACTCGTGCAAATACTGTCAAAAGCGCGTCTACTACTTCGGTGGACCTGAGCTCTTTCAGAGGGATTGCTTCTGGAAACTTTGTAGCCGGACACAACATGGTAAACAAGTACCTGTTACCCGATTTCGTTTTTGGTAGAGGCCCCACTGTATCTATCACAAGTCGACTGAAAGGTTCTGTTATTAAGGGCACTACCTCTAATGGAGCTTTCCATGTCTCCCCTGGTTTACCCGAGCACTGGCAGGCGTCGCATGATCTTACAAAGTTTTCTACGTCTTTGAAACAGCGGGGCCAGTAGTATTCCATAAGCAATATTTTATTTGATTTGTTTATGCCTAGGTGGCCGGACCACCCATTTCCATGACAGAGACTCAAAAGGTCTTCCCTGTACTTGGTAGGTACGACTAATTGATCTAGATTCCTAGCGTTTCGATCTCTGTAGTGCCGATACAACAATGCTCCTCTATCATGTATCGTCATGTTGAGCCTAGCAATGCCTTCTTTAGCTGTGTGATATAATTTAGCTAAGCTGTCATTTCTTTTGCTCTGCTGCCAGTGACTCTCTGTCCACACGTAAGAGCTGATCAAAGTTCTTGGAGGTCGGTAATAGTAATGACCCTGTCTCGCTTGCGAGTGCATCAGCGGGCTCTTCCTGCAGGGGTGAACTTTGACGCCCTGGCACGCTCTCAATGATCTCGTCAGCTGGCACGCTTTCCTGAACAGTTTTTTCATCCTTCGAGCCTAGCTCGGATTCGTGTATTGAAGTTACCTCTTTTGCTGCTTCCGGTGGAGCAGTTTGTGCATTTTCAGCCGAAAGCGACGCGATTTTACGAGCTTGGCCTCGCGTCAATGCCTGTACTACGCCTTCTCCCAATTTAAGCCCTTTTTCACGCCGTAACCGATTCGAACTATTCGAAAAAATGTAAGGGTACTGCAATGGCAAAAATGTGGAAACTGCAGCCTCGGTCACTAGCCCCCCCGAGTGTTCCACTGATTTTGACTTTGGCCATGGGCAGGCACACGCTGTGTTGTTCTACAACCTGTTTGATCCATGCTACTTCTCCAGTAAGGTCATCTACTGTCACGTTAGACGGAATGACAATGTCCATCGTGGCGGCACTGTCTCTTAGCACCCTGCATGGTTCGCCATTAACTTGCAGGTCGTGAAGATATGGTCTTAATAGTTCCATATTCTCGTCTTTTTCATCTGTGTAGGAAAAAACTACGCTAGGCTTTCCGCAGTTCACAGCGATATGTCCCAGTTTGTGGCACTTATAGCAGCGGATCGGTCTAAAAGATTCGAATTTTCTTTTCTGCTCTTTTTGTACAGTTTGGCCGCTAGGCTTCTCCTCGCTCTTTTCTGCGGGCTTTTCCTCCACGTCTCTGGGCTCCGATCGCCTATTCTACGAACCCTTTTCGAATGGAAATGGTTTCCGCGGTCCTTTACGACCGTCCCAATTTCCGTTCTCGGCGTTCAACTTTCTACGCGTTGCGTACTCTTCGGCTAATTCAACCGCCCTTTCCACAGTGTTTACATTCCCTCTGTCTTGCACGCACAGTTTCACAGCTTGGGGGATGCTTTTGTAAAACTGCTCTAGACACATGCATTCAATGATCAAGTCTCTGCTGTCGTACGCTTCCGCGCTTTTCAGCCAATCGACCAGGTTGGCTAAGCCGTATGCAAACTTCGGATACCCCTCGCTATCTTTCTTGCCTGTGCTCCTAAACTTTTGCCGAAAAGCTTCGGCTGAAAGGCGGTATTTCTTCAGGAGACTAGCCTTAACTTTCGCATAATCGTATGCATCTTGTGCACTGAGTCTGGCGATTACTTCCGCCGCCTCACATGGCAACACAGATAGCAACCGCTGTGGCCCTGTACTCGGACCGAAGTTCATCTTCTCGCAAGTCCTTTCAAAACTGCTTAGGAACAAGCCAATGTCGGTCACAACCTCAAATGGCTTTAATAGCCTGTCCATGCGGTATGATTTTGCCTCACTTGATCGTCCCAGAGCCCTTTAACTTCCTCGAGACCAGTAGTTCCCGTAGCATTTTTCTTAACTCGCGGTCTTTATCGCGTTCCTCTGTGTATCTCTCCCGTTCTTCTCTGTCCCGTTCTTCTCTTTCTCTTTGCCCTTTCTATCTCTTCTTTAGAAGTTCCAATCTCATTTCAATTTCTTCCTCACTTGCCTGTTCGCAAATTAGCTCCAATAATTCCGATTTTAGCACTTCCTTGCGCACATCTAGGCCCAGTTCCTCACCAACAATCAACAATTCGTCTCTCAGCAGTGTCCTTATCTCCATGATTGCTCCTTTGCTGCCTTGGTCCTGCTCGCTAAATCTACCTGCGAAAAAACAACTTAGCTAACAATCAACAATCTAGCTTCCCTACAGATATAAACAGAACAAAAACAATATGAAGCCTAGAGAATCATAGCAAGAACCAAGCACTCACCGCAGACACAGCACCACGTCGCAAACTCCATCTCACCGCTGTCAGCCAGTTGTGAGGATCCCTGCGCTGACAACCAGTTGTGAGGATTGGGAGGTCAATCCCACCGTTCGTAACCAGTTGTCAAGATTGGAGTCTGGCATGAATTAGAAGGTAGCTGGCCCATGCTTTCGTCCAACTTATCCACGCAGAGGACGTTGTTGAAAGGAAGGACTGCTTCTCATCGAGAACGAGGAATATGGGTTCGTTTACAGTATCTACATCAGGACGTTGCAGTTCATCATTCTAGCATGACTGCGAGAGAAAGTACACTCGAGCAGCCGCACAACAGCGGTTTATAAACACTCGGTCCTCCATCTCTCCCAAGGTCCCAAGGTAATGGAAATGTTTGACGAGTCATCGTAAACGAGTCGCCTCTCTGCACGAGGGATTACACACACACACTTCCGCACAGGTTCACGGTTCTCCACCGAGGTCAGGCGGTCTTCGCCGAACTCAGGGCTTACGTCAGGAATGGTGCCTTTTATTCCCCGAGCTGACCCCCGCAGCGCGGCTGGTTACCCATTGTCTTGCGTCTCGAATGGCGCGTGGGAAGGAGCCTTGAACTACGTTCCCTCGGGGACTCCCTCGTTCACAGCAGACCAGGTTGGCGGTGGCGGGTTCAGGCACAAAGCCTGCTTCGTCGCACTCATCTTGGCTCCAGCGACGGAGAGTCGAGGACGCGCGTATTGTTCTCCACACGCAGTCGCCTTAGTGGCTAGAGATCTGCGGTGGCGTTCCAGGAAAAGTTGACGCCTGCTTTCGCAACTGGCTGGCAAAACTTTCGCGGCAGCGGACCGTTCTTAACAATATATATATCTACGTGTGTGTGTGTGAATGAGCAGTATGAGTCATGTAAGAAGCGAACAAGCTGTCCTTAGTTTGATCGTCCATTGGCTTAATATGTGATGACAATATATATATATATATATATATATATATATATATATATATATATATATATATATATATATATATATATATATATATTTGTGCAACGCTTTGCCCTAAAGAAATGAATGGGGCGAGGCCGCCAGACAAGTATTCAAGTCCTCGTCTCCCTTTGCTTCCATCGCCCCTTCCTTTAGTCTTGTGCAAGAACACGCCGTTACAGTGTATGATAATCCGAATGCTCATAAAACATAACAGTTATTGCAACACATCAAAAATTGGTCCAGTGTATTAGGCGCGAACACAAGTGCCAAAGCGCTGTTCACTAATTTGAGCCATCCCTCGATAGATTCTATCATCATTACTTGCATTCTTGTTGTTGCAGGAAAACGAATCGCGACATTGGGAACCATGCGGTCGCTTCGCTGAAGGAGCTGCAGGCGAAGAACATCGTGCACTACGGCTCTCTCAATGTCATCGACAGAATCGCTACCCTTGGAGACCTCGTAGCGCGAGCTCTAGCTCTGGTCAAGGTATCGCGTGCTTTACGTAAAAGGCTGCAAGCGAATGGCGCTAGAATTAGTGAGAAGAAACAAAAATTACCAAAATTGATTTCGCGAAATGCTCCAGACAGAAATTCTGAGAATTGTCTGCGAATGCATAAGCATTCCTTAGCTCGGCAGCTTCTTCGCTGTTGCTTAATTATTTAGCTAGCTTATGCATGTGCACTTATTGCTACAAGTCATCTACTGTTACACAATTATAAATAGAACATGTGTTAACCAATTGTGCATTTAATTTGGAGTTCAACTGAGCTGGAACACCGTCACAAACGTTTTTTTTATTGCCACATCATTTCTTTCTATTGTTATTTTCCTTTTTATGGGAAGCTGTTTATGGTTAGGATCCGGTGGATCGCGTCCGAACGTAGACCAGTAATTTTCCATACGTGTGCCTATCGGGAATGCAGTGCAATGCCGGGCCTACCCACGGTGGAAATGAATTAGGCGTTAAGTACTCACGATACGTGGGCCGACCCCGCAGGTAGTGCAATGTCGGGCCGACCCTATGCGGAGATGAAGCAGGCGTTAGGTACTCCCATACGTGGGCCGATCTCAAAGGTAGTGCAACGCTAGGCCTACCCGTGGCGGAGGTGAAGCAGGCGTTAAGCACTCCCCATACGTGGGCTGATCCCGCAGGTAGTGCAATGCCGGGCCGACCCTATGCGGAGGTGAAGCAGGCGTTAAGCACTTCCCATACGTGGGCCGATCCCGAAGGTAGTGCAACGGTGGGCCTACCCGTGGTGGAGGTGAAGCAGGCCTTAAGCACTCCCCATACGTGGGCCGATCCCGAAGGTAGTGCAATGATGGGCCCAGCAGTGGCGGAGGTGAAGCAGGCGTTGAGCGCTCACCATACGTGGACCGATGCTGCAGGTAGTGCAATTCCGGGTCGACCCGCGGCGGAGGTGAAGCAGGCTTTACGCACTCTCCACACGTGGTGCGATCGCAAATACTGGGGCCGACCCGCGCAGTAGGCGCAGTTCGCCATTAAGGGGCCCGCAAACACATTCGCGGATTATCCTTCCTCACAGAGTGAAAAGGCACTGGGTTTAGCGTGACAGCGTTAAGGACACCTGCTGCGAAAAACCCGATGTCGGCGGCGGACGTCGATAGTCTAGAAATCATTCCGGACCTCAACTACCGAGGCCCTACAAGTGGCGTGGATGCGTTACCGAACTAATTCAGCTCCTCAAATTCTGTTTCGAGTAAACTCAAACACACACATCTTTTCCCAGCGGTGCGACCCGCTCGGTTCCTCTTAACACCACCATCGCGCTTGGCTCCGCGCATCCGGGACAAAGCGGCGGTTGCCGGGAAGCGTGAAAAGCAGTCGGGGATCTCTGAAATTTATGGCCTCATACTTTTGAAGGCGAAACTTAAGCTTCCTCGAAATATTGTTCCTAATGCTACCAATCACCTACTATTGCATGATTATAAAGATTACATCTCTAAACATGAAAAATTATGCATTTATACTGCAGATACCATGCGGCAGGGGACAGACAGGTTTTGCTGGTGCACTAACCAGTGAATGCTTCTGCATTAAAAATATTTTCCTAGGAAGTTTACTTCTCTTCATTTCATTTGTTCCCCCCCCCCCCAAACCAGGCAGATATCTGCCGAATGTTTAGCACTAAAATGGCGTTTCGCTGCAGGAACTCAAGCGGCTCCAAGAGGGCGACGCAAGCAAGAGAACCGTAATCGCCATCGGTGGGATCGGTTACAGCGACCCACCCGCCTGGAGAAAGTACACGGATTTGATCAAGGAAGCCGCGAATGCGGGCACCGGGATCGACACCGTGATCGCCATTTCCTCGGTCAGCGACTGGCTCGAGGAGATGTCCAAGTGCAAAACCGTGCCCCCGGCCTTCATCACGGCCTCCAACAAGGACTATCCGTCTCTGGTATACGAGCGCTATTCTTGTGCTAAGTGCATCCGCAGATGTCGCTTCGTGTATTCGGACTATAACGTCGTCACGACGCTCCTCTTCAGGCCAGGTTGCCGAACCTCACTCGAACCCATCACCTTACCGGGGCCGGAAATTCGGTCCTCGGAACTATAACCTACTTCATCCGCATTCTGAGAACGTGTCTGACCCCGAACCGAACCTGAACCTAAGTGGAATAAATGACACAAGAACGGCTTCCGCGTAGGTAACGAACTGTTCAAGCATATTTAGCTACGCAGAGTCGACAAATACCCATTAGGCTAAACTAGACAGATTCCCGTGGACAGTCGACGTGCCATATCAGCAGCCGACTCACAACATGGTTTGTGTGCCTATGTCAGAGACACGTTTCAAAGCATCGGGAACCTCGGCCGAGCTACGCCACATTTGTTGCGCGCCGTGTGGCCCGAACGATGTCTTAGTTATGGTTGGAACATAGCGGTTAATTCGTTAACTCGGTCACTTCAAAGACCAGCCGCACATATTGAAAAATAAGTTTAGCGGCAGAACTTTGCAAACCCTTCAGTCGCGGGCTAGCGTCACCAGAAAAAGTGCAGTCTAAAGGCACGCGGTAAGCCATTCAGAAGACCGCAGCCTTGTAATTCTTCCATCCATTACCACAGTCCACGCTGCAGCCTGCATGTCCTGGAAAGTGAAGTGGAAAGGCGTATATGATATGCCAGCTCTGGTATCGCCCCTAATAAGCCTAATTTGCGCAGAGTGTCCAACATAAGCTCCTTTTTGCCTTCTGCTATAGCTTTCATCCGTGTTCTATGTTTAAAATAGAGCCTCGTTTGTGGATACTCTCAATGCCACCGTTCCGCTGTATCAGAATTATTTCTTTGTGGTAATTAAACACGTTCGCGATACCGCTTTTCACGAGGCCTTCGTCCATGACATCGGATTCAGCACATGAGGCGCGCGCCTCATGTCTCATGCCCAAAGGTGCGTAATTTCGCGTACGATTTTGTTTAGATCTGTTTCGCCGCAACAAATAGGGAAGAACGCAATTGTACGTTTTAGGGACTCTCAGATTTAGGAAAACAGAATTTCTACTGGTCTTCATTTTCATTTAATATCTGATAGCACGAAACCTCCAGCAAAAATACAATATTACCCAACGCCAAACAACGGCCAGTGACAGTAACAGACCAGTAAGCTGTGAACAACGTTGGGCTGCAGATACATGGTTCTTTCGTCTTCGTCTTACGCAATGATGTTTCTTTGCGCTGTTTGGAGAACAAAGGCGAAGCTCAGAGTTGTGTTCTGCTCATTTGCCCTTGTGACAACTAGTATCATCAGAATTGCCACGTCGTGATCGTTCTAGTAATTCGCTATATGCTGAATTTCTCTTCGAAAACTTTTGCCAAAGTGAGCGAATTGGAGCAACTCATACAACAAGAACGAAGCTATGTAAAATAAATTCTCGCTCTCATAGAAAACCCTATTCATCAGGTATGTCATTGCCCGATATCTACCCAAGACTTTGCAAAGCCGTCACTATATCCGGTGCATTTACTTCTGTATATCCGATCATTCTCAAAACGTCCGAATCACAGTACTTGTATGCTGTTTGCTATATCAGATTCTTCTTTCGACAAGCGCTGCTGACTCTACCGACACCGGTGTCCACCTGCCCTTATATAGCAACGCCCTGGTCATTCGGCGACTTCGGCGTTCCAACGCAGGCTGCGTTGCAAGCCAATATTGTGGCTGATGTTCCATATCGCGAGATATCGATATCATATCTGGTTGATATCTCGCTGATACATTCGATACGATGCCGGCACACGTCGCCGCTGCCGCACGAAAACCGCTGTGGAGCTCTCCTTCGCAGCTTGAGGTGGTTAACCGCTTTGCTGTGAGACACTGACAAACGGTGCGGCGACCCACTCCAGCGTCTCTTATGAATCGCGTACACTTCGCAAGTTTAACGCACGTGCTGGTCACAACATCTCCTTACTATGCGCTCTTGACAAGATATAGGCGTGGGTCTAAATCACACATCCCAAAAACGGCGCTCTCGCAGTAAAGGAAGCCGATCTGGAAGGGTATGGGTGGGTGCCCTCCAAGGGCTGGGAGAGATTGCAGTAGCCGTAAACACGTAATGGCCGCCGTGTTTTGGACATCATTCATCAACGAGCAGTCACACGTGCTGTAATGCATAGTCAAATTACTACCTGCTGTCAATTTTGCTAAATTGGCACGTTCGCAGCGTCGGTCATAAATGGAGTGCGGTCACTTTAGGTGAAAATCATGGCCCTCGAAAGACAAGTAAAATACGAGGAAACCTCTCAGTTGGCTAAATAATTTAACACGAGGGATGTTCACACCAGTTTCGGTATCATTACGCAAGAGCGGTATGTGTGTCACCACGTCATCACGCAGAAGGTTGTCACGTGGGAGCAGTAGCTCGCGACGATCTGGAACTCACTCCTGCTCGCTCCGTTGTGTGTGGCAGATCGGGCATCGGCTCGCGCAATAAGTGACAGCCTAGCAGACGACCGAGAGCGAGAGTGAGTTGGAAATGCGGTAATGCCTGACTAGCGCGTGCTTTTGCGTGATGACGATGTGGAACTTAAAGACATCCTGGCGTAAATAAACTGTGCTGCTAAATTATTTAGAACTTTCGGAGCTTTGCGTGTACATTTTCTTGGGTTCCGAGCTCCAGGACTTCGATTTAGGACGAAAAATGAAACGTCGAAAATGTTCAATCTGTAGCGCTGTAATTGCAGACTGCGCGAGCACACCAATACGTGGTCTATAAATCGTGGCGGCCGTGATGCGTACCTAGTACCGCAAATACTTCCAGCGCATTTAGTTGAAAAAGAAATCGCCTTCGAGATATGGCTTTGATTATCCGACGAAACCATCGCTGGGGCGTGCAGTCGGGCATGATTTTGAAATTTGGCTTTTCATTACGACACGTGTAAGGTCGTTCACCATTCTTTGATCAAAGGAGCGTACAGAAGAAATATCGCGGCCACTGCGCGCACGAAATTTGTGAGGCATGCGCGATTCATACGGGACGGGGGCTTGCGTCGGCGCATCATTTGTTGGTGTGTCACATCAAAGCGCTTAACGATTGAGTTCCACGAAGATTTTCGCGGGGTGGCGGTGTATGATTGCATGGTCGTTAGCGAATGTTAGCCATGCCTGTAAGGCACGTCGTTGGGCTAGTTTGTGCATTGTCTTTAAGAAAAAGTACAGCCAATAAAATACGCACACAGGAAACATGCAAGAAGACAAGTAAGAGGCTGGTGAGCCACCACCGCAGCCTGTGTCGGCATCGCTAAAGCATGCAAGAACATCTGTGTGAGTGTTTAGAAGTACTGTGCTCGGATAAATATTTGGCGCAGGGAAGTAAACGCGCCTAATATGGTGATGTGTTCGCAAGGTCTTCCGTAGATTTCGAGTGGTGCCAAGTTAAACCAACTTTACATTCCAGGGTTGAGAAAACTTCTTTATACACCTTCAATGCCTTCATTGTATGACTTACGTGTGGACACTTCTGCGAAGGTTTCTTGAGAGAAAAATTGTAAGTACATAGAGTGTTAGTTTCTACAAGGTGGTACTATTCATAACGTGTGACTTGTCCGTTTTTCGGTTGTATTTTTGGTAGTTTTCATGTGTTTACAGGCTTTTGTTGTCCGTTCCTTTCAGTGGGTTTACTTGGGTTAAATTTCTTATATTTTAGCCACGTTTACCTACTGCTTTGGGGCACACTGCCGGCGGAACTCAGCGTTTTGGTTTTGTACCTTCATGCATCTATCTGCCTCCGCTGCGGCTTTGAATAAGCATCAGTTGATAGCGCATTTGTTGAGCTTGTATATTGTGGTCTGTCGTTTGCGCTAACTGCCATTCGGAGAAAACACCGACTAGCCTACTTCCAAACGGTCGTGAGTTTTGATGATGTAACCAGTGCAAGAGGGGACACAGAACATAAGAAAGGCGATAGGGACAAGGTTGCACCATCGTGAAATACCAAATAGCCCGCTCTCACACCTTGTGATGTCTCGAAACTGTTCCTCGCGACGAGGACGCAAACGAATGATACTGCTTCACGCGTGTGGTATTTGGTTGTTTGAAGGATGCGCGTAGGCGCCATTGCTCGAGAAAACAGGAGGAAGAACTAACTGGGCTCGCCCTGTTAAACTAACCGGTGAGCGCCGCAACCGATGTTGTAAATATAACCTGTAAATTGTTGCTCGTCATACTGACTCGTCCTTCGCATAACTTTGTGGCGGAGCTCAGTCCTCGCAACGGATCCTCGAAGTAACCGCACCATCATAATCTCAGCCATGGCTTCCGATGTAACCACCCCGTCGCCACCTACACCTGCGGCACCAACCACAACGTACGTTACGGTTCCTAGTCTCCATGATCCTGGAACATTCTTCGCCCAAAATGACATTGACATCGACGAACGGCTCAGCATGTATGAGCGTGTTAACCAAAACCACCATTGGGACCCTACCGCATGCTTGCCAATGTGATCGTTTATCTTGACGAGACACCGCGTGTCTGGTTTCGCAACCATGAGATAGACTTCTCCAGCTGGGAGCTTTTCAAAGAACGCTTCACGACCTATTTGGCAACCCGCCAGGTCGCCAACAGGCTGCGCGAAGAGAGCTTGCCGCCCGCGTCCAGTCGTGGAGCGAATCGTAGGTCTCCTACATAGAGGAAGTGCTCGCGTTTTGCAGGAAAGTCGACGAGCACATGACCAAAGATGACAAGGTGAGCCATATCTAAAAAGGCATCGCGGACGACGCCTTGAATTCGCTCGTCTATAACGACGTTCCTACCGTCGACGCCATCGTGAAAGAATTCCGCCGCTTCGAGGTAGCCGAAAGCCCCAGTGGCGTCCCACAGTTTTCCCGGCTCCCAAACACCCCTGCCACGTCCTCTTGCTCCGCTTTTACAGCGACACGACCATTTCAACAGAACGCCACACGTATCGTTTGCCGTGTGATTGAAGCGGCGAGTCAAGCCCACCTTCATCCACGACCCACTGATGGTACCTTTGACCAAGCCGCCTATTCTCTATTGGATTGTCTATTTCCATGCAATCCTCCAGAATGGCAAAGCCCAGATGACTAACGGTCTGCTTCCACTGCCGCCGCTTTGGTCATGTATCCCGCCACTGCCGCACCACCTCACTGCCGCCATACTGGAGCTCATTCCCTGCTTCTCGCCCATACACCGACACTCGCCGTTATTCACCTCGCCGTCTGTAGCCTACTTCCGATGCCACTTACAGCCGCTCCGCCGTGCGATCGCTCTCGCCTGAGCGCTGTCGCTCCGCGTCACCTCAGGCTCGCCGCTTTTCCTCGCCAAACCAACGGATGGAAAACTAGGCCGTGCAGCTCTTGGAGGTTGTACTGCATCCCGTTAGTCCTGTCCAAATCCTCCGTTGACGCTCCTCAGCAACACGAACCTAATTGAACTTGACGTAGATAGTGTTCCGTTGACGGCATTATATTATATGGAGGCGAAGTATCCATAATGATCGCTAACCTATGTCTTCACCTCAAAAAAGATCTAACGCCTGCCATCACTAGATCTGTACGTGTCGCCAATGGCGCCACTGTTGCCGTCAGGGGTATGTGCACTGCTGGAATAGGAATTGCTTGCCGCCAAGTTCAAGTCTTATTCACCGTGCTGACCAGTTGCCCTCATAACCTAATTTTGGAGCTCGACTTTCTGACGACGCATTCTGCCCTCATCGACTGTTCCACCGGTACGCTCTGCCTCGAGCTTCCTCTTTTTTCAGACGTTCTTCCCTAACAACCGAACACGTTCTGCACTACAGCGTTTGTTCGCTTGCCTGCAAAAGTCTTAACCTTCGTTGAATTGGCCTCAACAGCAACTGTACCTGATGGCGACTAGGTCGTCACACCTCTTCGTGATGTCCACCTGGCGCGCGACATCTCTGTGCCACACTCCGTCGAAACTCTTGTCGCTAATCGGATGTGTCTCTCCGATATCAATTTTGGCTTGACGAAGCAAGTGTTACCAGAAGGCATAGCGGTGGCCACGCTCCGGTCAATGACAGACGACCACGTCACTGATTTCGCAGGCCGACGCGTCTACAGATCCTCCTGGTTACCTGCAGGATTCCTTGAACGTCGATGGCCCATTACGTCCCATGGTCGCTCCGGAATTCGCACCTGACGAAGCAGCTGCCCTATATCGCTTTTGCTTTCCTACCGCGACATATTTGTCACTGCCAATCGACCACTTGGTCAGACGTCCCTTGTTAAGCATCGGATAAACACTGGTGATGCTGTTCCCAATCACGGCCGACCGTATCGCGTGTCCATGACAGAGAGGCAAGTTATTCAGCAGGAAGTAAACACGATGCTCACCAGAGGCACTGTTATGACCTCGTCGAGTCCTTGGGCGTCGACGGTCGTGCTCGTCAAAAATAAAAATGGCGCGTGGCGTTTCTGCGTTGATTACAGCCACCTAAACCGAATTACTTAAAAGGACGTTTATCCTTTATCACGAATCGTCGAACCTCTTGATTGTCTTTATGATGCCAAATACTTTTTGTCCATCGATCTTCGATCTGGTTGTTAGCAGATTTCCGTCGATGAGCAAGACCGAGAAAAGAGCGCTTTCGCCACTCCAGATGTTCTCTACTAATTGAAGGTTATGCCGTTCGGTTTATGCAATTCCTCAACCACGTTCGAACGAATGATCGACTCTCTGCTTCAAGGTTTCAAAGAGGCAACTTGCCTTTGTCACCTCGGCGACGTCCTTGTGTTCTCTGCTACATTTGACACGCACCTTGAGTGCATCGCAGCTAACCTTGACGTCTTCCGGAAGACTTGGCTCAAATTAAACTCATCAAAGTGCCACTTCGGACGCCGACAAAATACAGTGCTAGGCCATCTTGTCGATGCTTCCGGAGTACAAACCGACCAAGAGAAGGTTCGAGCAGTAACGACTTTTCCCGTACCTGAGCCTGTCAAAGACATCCAGAGTTTTCTGGGGCTCTGTTTTTATTTCCGGTGGTTCGTGAAAGATTTCGCAGCAATCGCTTGACCACTCACTGGATTTCTGAACAAAGACGTGCCTTTTGCATGAGGTTCCCCTCAGGTTGCCGCATTTTCACGCCTTATCACGATTCACAGCAATCCACCTGTCTTGGCCTACTTTGATCAGTCCGATCCTTTCAGACGTCCGAACCGAAGCCAATGGTTATGGCATCGGCGCCGTATTATCGCAACGCCAACACGGACACGACCGCGTTATAGCCTACGCTAGCCGTCTCCTGACAACTGCAGAGCGCAACTACTCCATTACTGAGCGCGAATGTATTGTTCTTGTCTGTGCTGTTTCAATGTTCCGCCCCTATTTATATGGCAAGCCCTTCTCAGTAATCACAGATCATCGTGCGCTCTGTTGGCTTTCATCGCTCAAGGATCCTGCTGGCCGGCTGGGTCGTGGAGCCCTATGACTACAAAAATATCCCTACACAGTTACTTACAAGTCGGGGCGACACCAGGACGCAGATCGCCGCTCTCGCTACCCAGTCGAAGACGCGACCTCTGCGTCTGATACTGACACGGACGCTTGTGTTCTCTCTGTTTTTCCACTGCTCCATGTGGCCCACGAGCAGCGCTGTGACCCGTCCTTGCGTATCATCACTGACCGCCTCGAAACATCACGGCAGTTCCCTTCGCTTATTCATACTTCAAGATGGCGTACTCTACCACCCCAACGTTCACACCAACTGCCCTGGATTGCTCCTTGTGATCCCTAAACGCCTTCACTCGGCTGTTGTCCACGAACTTCAGGACCTCTCTTCTGCCGGTCTCCTAGGTGTGTCACGTACCTACGACCGGATCCGCCGACGCTTTTTATGACCAGGAATTGCTCGCTCCGTTCGAAGATACGTAGGTGCATGTGAGAAATGCCAGCGACGCAAGACACCATCGACGCTCCCTGCTGGGTACCTTCAACCACTCGACATTCCCGCGGAACCGTTCTTTCGGGTTCGTTTGGACTTACTTGGCCCTTTTCCGCGTGCTACCTCTGGGAAAAGGTGGATCGCTGTGGCCACGGATTACGCCACGTGCTACGCCATCACCCGAGCGCTTCCTACATTCTGCGCCACAGATGTCGCCAATTTTCTTCTACGCGACGTGATTTTATTACATGGAGCTCCGCGACAACTTCTCACAGACCGTGGCCGGACATTCCTATCAAAAGTTATCGCGGCCTACCTGCTGTCCTGTGCCACGAGGTACAAGCTATCCACGTCATACCATCCGCAAACAAACGGCCTCACGGAGCGTTTCAATCGCACTGCCACAGACATGCTCGTGAAATATGTCTCTTGAGACAACTCACTGGGACTTCGGTCTATCATTTGTCACATTTCGTTATAATTCCTCGCACAAGGACACATCCGGTTATTCCCTATTTTTCCTTCTGTTCGGCCGAGAACCAGCACTGCCCCTCGACACAACCCTCTCTGTTCACGCGGCACCGACCAGTGAATATGCGCTTGACGCCATCGCCCGCTGCGCCCACGCAACGGGAAATGCCTGTAAGCGCCTTCTGAAATCCCAAAAGAGTCAAATGCGTTTGTACGACTGGCGACATCTAGACGTGACCTTCCCGCCTGGTTCTTTGTGCTTGTATGGTCCTCATCGCGTCAGGTCGGCCTGTCAGAAAAACTGCTGTCTCGTTACACTGGCCCGTGCCGAGTGCTTCGTGCCGTGACTCCCATCACATACGAGAGCGCCCCTGACGCCCCATCTGCTTCCCGGTCCAGTGATATCGTGCACGTTACACGACTGAAGCAGTGTCACCCTCCCAGTGATGATATTTAGACGCTCCGGGCCGTCGCTTCTGTCGCCGGGGAATTATACTATACGCGTGTGGTATTTTATTGTTTGAACAAGGCGCGTGGGCGCCATCACTCGAGAAAAGAGGAGAAAGAATGAACTGGGCTGGCGCTGTAAAACTAACCTGTCAGCGCTGCAACCAGTGTTGTAAATATAACCTGTAAATAGTGACTCGTCTTACTGACTCGTATTTCGCGCAACAATACAAATTCACATACATGCCGGCCCATCATCATAAAGTGAACGATAAATTGTGCTGAATATATGGACGTGTTTTTTTTTGTCAAGCTGCAAAACAGGCACACATAACAATACGCTTACGAAGATACTCATCATTCCTCACTCATTTATTTACTTACTGGTGACCTCCAACAACAATATTTCGCAAAACACGCACAGATATCGCGAGACGAGAAGAAAACAATATTTGTTTCTGTTGAGAAGTCTCCAGTGACTTGGCTTGCTTTGTCAGCCAAATTCAACCGGGCCTGCCAAAGGCAGTACTAACTGGGCTAGTTGGTTGCTTCGGTAACCAACATGCGCAATGTCTTGGACTTTTTGCATTTACAGGAAACGTGACCTGGCTTCCCGGGAATGTAGGCACGTTGGCCAACCGTGTAGGTCCCAATAAGAACCCTCCAATCGGGATTGCCATTTAGACTAGTGACGTAGCCAATAAATGGTCCACCGTAAATGTACTACCTCCCCACCAACAAAAAAGTTTCTGTGTTAGTGTACAGTCTTCCCAGCCCCCTCAACCTTTCTCCCGCTTCCCGTGCCCGGACAAATCGGTGCACCCCATCCCCCCTGGAAAGATAGTGCTAGCTATACCACGGCCATAGACAGCAGAGGCTCGTCAGTTTGTTGATGTCAAACGGGATTCCGCCTTGATTAGAGAGTTCAAAATTGAGGATCCAAGCGGCTTGGGGACGCAGTAAATTGCGGGCCCCAAGTGCGCATGCGCACAACATAAGGGTTTCGCGTTCTTGCGCTCGTATCGACCAGGACCCAAAAATAAAAAAAAATAGCGTGGTTCCCTAAGCCGTCTTGGGTCGCCCTTGCGGATTTGCTTGGCTTGAAAAATCATGCTTAATTCGTAGAACTAATACCACAGTGGTTAGGTTCATTACATATTACTGTTTGCACTTTTTGCTCAACAATAGATTCTGCTCGCTTTCACTTGTAAGAAAACCTTTTCTTCTTTCTTGCTTTCAGGCACCATTTTATTCTTTCCCACTGCGTAGTCCCCAACGCAGTCTGCATTTGACCTCATTTTTGAACTGCTGCTCCCCTAAATCTAAGAGCGGCCCACCCAACGTGATCTGGGAACCCAGACTCTTATGTCCCCATTTCTAAAGCTCTCTATTATCTAATGCATAACATATGACGCTATGCGGATCTGAAAGAAAAAAAAATGGAGGACGCTTAAGCTTCGCCTTAAAGAGTGGAACGCGATAGCATTCGAAGATTCCTGACTACTTCGCCTACTTCCCGGCAACTGCAGCTCAGGTAACCTTAATGTATGCCGGGAAACTCTTGCGGCGAGCGGTATGCATAAAGACGAGTTTTTTTTGTTTATTTATTTACTCTCATACTCACAGCGCCATTTAGGCATTACATTGGGGGGGGGGGGGTTACATACATCAATGTAAACAGCTTATGGCATCCAATAAACAGCAATAAACTATACAATTTACTATACAATACAAAACACAGACACACATTCACACAATTAGGTAATAAAACACTATGTAATAATAGCAAACTCTACAATTACTATATACTGTAAAATAAGGAAGAAAATTTCAAAGAGCATTTGCAAAACGTTCATTATTAAGTATACCAACTATGGCAGCAGGCAGTCGATTCCATTCTAAAATGGTTTTGGGGAAAAAAGTGCTATTGAAAAGCTTAGTTCTACAATAGTATTCCGTAACCTAGAGCTCGTGATCAGTTCGTGTGGATATATAATATGGCTGAAGAATATACTTATTATGGTCTATTCCAATTTGTCCATAAAATATATTGTGAAAAAGTTTCAAGCGTAATGCCTGCCTTCTGTTTTCTAAGGTGTCCCATGTTAATGCTTGTTTTGCGCTAGTAATACTAAGGTTTCTGTCATAGTTGCCGATTACGTACCGTGCTGCAATGTTCTGAACTCTCTCAAGTTTATCTCGGTCGGTACACGTAGGAGGGTCCCATACGGTACATCCATATTCTAAAATGGGTCTAACACAGCTTTTGTACAGAAGATCACGAGCCTGCTAGTGAAAGAGTTTTGTATTGCGCCGTAGAAATCCTAACCCTTTGCATGCCCTTGCTGTAATAAAATCAACGTGCCAGTGCCAACATATGGACGGTGTGAGGAATACACCCAAGTACTTGTACTTGGAAACGCTCTGCAATGTGGAACCGGATAGATAATATACGGCTTCTGGCATACACTTTTTAGTAAAGCGCATGTGGACAGTTTTCTGTATGTTTATTTGCATATGTGACTCTCTGCACCAGTTTTGTAGTTTAACTAAATCATTTTGCAAAATAAAAGTATCGCCAATGCTTCTAATTTCCCTCTATATTATCAGATCATGAGCAAACAATCTTACGGTAGAAACAATAGTGTTGGGAAGGTCATTTATAAATATCGAGAAAAGTAATGGGCCCAGTACCGAGCTCTAGGGGACGCCAGACGTTACGCGGACCGCACTAGATTCTGCGCCATTTACCACTACATGCTGAAAGCGCAAAGAAAAGTATTCCTGAATCCATGCAATTACTTGTTCATTGATAATAAACCAACGTAGTTTACATACAAGGAATGTGTGATCCACCAGGTTGAAAGCTTTTCTAATATCTACAAACACCGAGTCAATACAAGAACGAGCATTCAGTGCACTACAAACTTCATGAACGAGTTCTCTCATTTGAGTTGTACAGGAAAGCCCTTGCCTGAAAACATACTGCTTCTGATTGAGGAGGTTATGATTGGTAATGTGTTACTGCACAAGACGTGCTCTAATACTTTGCAGACAATGCTTGTTACAGATATCGGTCTGTAATTGCTGACTAGCTCGCGAGGCACCGATTTATACACTGGCGCAACGTACGCCATCTTCCATTAGTGTGGTAGGACCCCGGTGTTCAATGACTTCGAGTACAGTATCTTAAGAAAGGGAGGAATGAATGACGCACACAATTTGAGAAAAGCGCCTGTCAATCCATTAGGCTTCAGGCATCAGGCCTGCTTTGCTGGAATCTATACGTTCAAGAAGAGACCGTATCCCACTTTCATCAACAATTATATCATCCATGTTTTCAATGACCTCATTAGCAGACGGACGCGGGATTGTGATGGAGGCACTGGGTGAGAAAATGGAAGTAAAAAACTTGTTTAAGCAGTTAGATTTTTCTAAGCTATTTTCTATTTCCACTCCATCAGGCATAAGTGATGGAATACATATTTTGTATTTTCTATTACATTTGACAAGATTCCAGAATAACTTTTTTGTTGATTGAAATCGAGAATGGTAGACGAGCGGACTCTTGCGTGAGCCGCTATGCGACGGAGGCGAGCAACATATGGATGTGTTGCAAGGAACCTGGCGCGCCACTTTATGGTCTTTTAGGTTTGCGGGCGCAAATCTTGGATGTCATGGCCATTCTATGAATAGTAGAAATGCTGGAAAAGGGGTACGTGTTTTCTCGTATAATCAAATTAGAATCCGACACTATATCCCGTCTGTAGGTTGCGTGTAGGTCGCATTTTACGATTTTTCTACGCATTTTACCTTGAAAATTGAATTAGTTCCGTAACTTCCTTGCTCCACATGGAGGGACTGCGTGGTTGGGTATGTGTGGTTCAAATTCATTTTTCCTGAAACGATGTTCGGCACTGGACGCCTGCCGCGGGACGCCGACATCGGATGTATTGCGATATGGGGCTCTTAACGCTATGGTGTTATTATTTCTTCACAGTTGTTTATCTGACATCGCAAAAATACCTTCTACCAAGAATGTATGAAAACGTGAAAGTGAGACAGTTTTGCCGCCACGGCATGTAAAACCCACTTCCTTTTTTAGAGTTTCACAGCGATCCTCATAATTCTCAGTACGTTCATTGTGAAGACGGAAGTGTGCAACCGACGCAACACTCGCAGGACCGACACATGGAGCTGGTGAATGAGGCGAGTGAGAGCATCTACGGCAACAAGGACGTCTATGTGGGCCTCTCGCTTGAGATGGGTGCCTGGATGTACAGCTTTGACGCCGACCAGCCCAGCGCCCTCACTCGCAACCCTCTGTACCAGCACTGCAAGGCAGCGAGCCTTGTGCCGCTGGACATGGTACGAAATCGCCAGTCTTATAAACCTGTAGAGCTTTGCTGCAACGCTGTCTTCCGACCGGAGCAACATCCCCGTTTTTTAAATCATGCTATCGTTTCCTACCCAATTCAATTGAGCGGCTGTTGGCGCTAGTGTCTACGAGAGCTGAAAGTGAGGTTGTTCGGCCAACACCAAAGTCAGGACGATCGGCCGTCTTTATCGAAATGTGCCCTACCCAACAGTCCTCAGAGAGGCAGACATGTGGAGACTTTTTGCTGGGGAATGTTGAGTCCGTTGCTGCTCAAATTGTTCGTTTGCCTACTATCGCGGAAGACGGCGCTGTGGCCGATATAGAGTCCGTATTGGCGTAGCGGCACTTTTGTGTCCGTCAGGGTTTGGCGACCGGGCCACTCGGGTGGACGTAACAAGGTTCGATGCTTCCCATTCTGGATTCGGCGCTCTCGCCATTTTACCAGCGTCACTGTACCGCCAGTGCCAGGGTCGTTGACGACGGCCCAGCAATGAGCACGAACTTCAGGATAACTTGCTAATCGATAACGTAGAATAAAATAGATTTCGCATTAACAAAGTACTGTTATACGTTAATCTGGGGCCGTTAAGGTGGCATCTTCCTCCCAGTGCCTCGTCCCTCTCTAGTGCCTAGCTCAACATAACAAGAACCCTCCGGGTCAGACATGGTGGTGAAGCAAAGGATAAACCACATGCACTGCGGAAGCCGAATGGGGAAAATAATATAGAAACTTGGAGGACATTTAAGCTTCGCCTTTAAGAGTGGAACATAACAGCGTTCAAAGATTCCTGACTGCTTCTCACGCTTCCCGGCAATCGCAGCTTAAGTAACAGTAACGTTTACAGGGAAACGCTGGCCATGAACGCTACGCAAGGAGGCGAGCTTCCTGGAAAAAACGCTGCCTCTTGCGTGGGCCAATCCCAGAGATTGCGCACAGGCACGCAAGAAAAAATCGTTTTGACGTTTCTGTTATTGCTTTGCACTAATAATATTTGTGTCTGAGAATATTTAACATACAAGGCATGCGTGTTCGATGTTTTCTTTCGCGGCATTTGTTTGTGGGCTGTCATTCTTAAAATTCAGAGGAATAATTTTGTCAAGAATTGAAGACGAAGTATGGGAAACATTAGTGATAGAATGGTGTGGCATTGCAACCCAAAGATACCGCATGTCATATAGCAAGGCGTGTCATATACATATACTTAAATGTATGCAGAAATTTTCACTCAAGGGTAACTCCTCCACCATCGACACCCCATTTTCGGCGACACGGGACCCTTAACGCTATCGCGTTGAAATGCAGCACTACTGCAAAAATAGAATCATCATAAACGCGATTCGAACTGAAGACCTCGCAGCCATGAGCCCAAGGCTTGCGCTGTGAACGAAGAGCGAGCATTTTCCGGAGCATTTATCTGCCGTTGCCTAGCGCTTCTCGCTTAGACAAGAACGCAGAAAGGCGCATCCTTCGCAGCACCTGTACTCCATTCCATACATAGCAGTCAAGGCTGTGGAGGCAAGAGACTTCTTGCAGTGGCTTCGTTCGCACTTGGATGTAGTTCGATGTTTTCGGACCGCAATTGTGCGCAACTGTTAACTTTTTTATGCGAAGCATACTAGCCGCACAACCACGCTCTTCCTTGCTGCGCTCGCTTGCGGCCGCGTAGCTACATAGCCGGGTCTCAGCTGGTGCGCTCGCCGGAAGGTGACCATCTGTCACGGTCACGCGCTCGCCGGTGCGTGACCGTGACGTCACGCGCCAGCGCAGTGCCCCTAGCGGGAGGAGCGGGAGTCAGGTGGTGGCTGCGGCCGCGCGCGACAGCGCGAGTTGGGGCCCAGCTTTTCCTCCGGCTGTCGTGACGTCACGTCACGTGGTTAAATGGTGGCTGCCCGGCCGCGCCCAAGGGCTGAACTGAGTGATTGCAATATGCAACGCATAACAACTAAAATAAAGGCTAGTATGCTTCGCATCCTGGGCTTAATCTTAGCTAAGCCACAGCCATTTTTTTACTTAGATAGGCTCAGCATTGAATGAAACAAGTTTTAATCCTTAGAAACAAACACACTGTGTTGTACGGCTGCTAAAACGCTGTTTTAGATCATTCTCGTTTTTCTAGTTCTTTTCGTGTTTTTTTTTTACTTGCAACCCGTCGCGAGGAGCCTCACGTGCGTGCTCGCGCGAGCGAACGCTGTTGACGCGTAGCGAAGCATGGACGCAACGCGCGGAGTGAGAACTCTTCTTGACCGAACTTCTTGCGTAGCTTCCACAACGTTGACTACTATGTATGGACCGGAGTATAGGGAAAGGCCGATTCTAAGAAGCAAGAGTCCCCAGGTATCTCTCTCGCAACTCACGCATGTCTGCAAGAGAGTCGGACACCTTCGAGAAAGACGGTCTTGGTGTAATGATGGGCATATTACATGGATTTGCCCAGACTTCCCACTTTTTGGCTTCAAAACGGCTTTGTTGCTGTGCCGATTGATTGTTTCTCAAGCAAACACGCGACATTTCGCAGTATTCGTACAAGTGCACCAACCTTTATTGCCTTGCCGTGGTTACAAAACTGAGATAGTTGTAAAATGAGAAACCTAAAGCTCTAAAACAACCCCCCAAGAACACGTCTGAAGCCCTGAGCACGAAGACATACAGACACATTCTGCGACAGAACTGCTTGTTGGCCTAGTTGGTGCCTGCTAAAATACATGTTGTCTTTAAGTGTCAGCCGCCCGTGTTGTCTTTATGTGCCTTGCTTTTGTGTGTATTAACTTGCGGCAAAAGCATGCATTTTAACATAGAGACACGTCCTACCTCGGGGATCTCGTGGCAGCTGAGCGATCGCAGCACCATTCTGACAGTCTTCTTGTACGAAACTCGAAACTCACCGGGGTACGCGGCTCAGTTCTTATCGCGCAGCGCTCCTAGCCACGAAGTCGTGGGCTCGATCCCTGGCCCCGGTGGCTGCATTATGATGAGGGGACGCAATGCAAAAACGCTTATGTTTTTGCTAGGGAAAGCTATGCAAATGATGGAACATGTTGCATTAGAATGTGAAGATCTATGCCCAGTGGTCGATTTAGGAATCACTGGCCTCCTTGAAGCACTTGGGGTTCAGCGAGAGCAGGAGGAAAGTAAACGTGTCCGCAGTAGCGATTTGCAAGAGTCGATTGAAATATTTGAAGAGAAACACGCAATGAAGAAGAAACTTTATTAATGAATGCTACGGCAGTTTTTCGTTCTGGTAGCCTCAGGTGGCGGCTCGAAGTCCTTGGACTCAGGTGGCATCTTCGGTTTGCCGGACGGCCTAGAGCTGGTCTGTCACGCAATGAATAGAACAATAATTGTGGGAAGAAGAGTGTACCGGCAACAAAGCGAAAGGTAAGTATCAAAGGAGACTAGGAAGGCAGTTGAATAACACGTGAAACAATTACACAATGACTTAAAGCTTGGAAAAGGACGACGTTCAAAGTGGCCCTTCGTCGGATTGCGTAGGTAATCGAGAGAGCGCTTCCGCTTCAAAGTGCTTGTACCCCGCCGGATTGGCAAACGACGCGATTGTCAAATTCTTGTACACTAAGAGCCCATCGACTGAGGCAACCATAGGGATCCTTTAGGAATGCCAACCAGCAGAGTGCGTGATCGTCTGCTACAACGTCGAAAGGCCTGCCGTACAAATAAGGGGGAAATTTTCCTAACACCGACAAAATTGCCAAGCCCTCTCCTTCGGTGGCCGAATAATTCACTTCCGCCTTGGTGAGGGCGCGGCTTGCATACGTAACAACATACTCAGGCAAGCCGGGTTTGCATTGAGTGGTTAACTGCATCAGCACCGACACAACTGGCGTCTGTATGTAGTTCGATTGGCGCAGCAGGGTCATACTGGTGCGGCACGGGTGGTGAATTAATTAGTCGGCGGAATGTCGCAAAGGCGTTGTCGCAGGCTGGTGTCCAGGGAGAAAGGTCGCTGGGGTCGGCGAGCAGCTTCATAAGTGTGAATATGATTCAGGCGAAATTTCTGACGAAGTGAGAAAAATGGGAGGCCAAGCCGACAAAGCTTCTAAGTTCTTTGATGGCAGAAGGCTTCGACAACTCGGCAACCACGCGTGGTTTTTCCGAGTCAGTGGCAATGCCATCTTTACAGACGACGTGGCCAAAGATGGTGAGCCGGTGAGTTCCCAAGTAATATTTCTTCAGGTTGAATTGAAGCCGTGCATTTGTAAGGCACTGTGGAATTGCGTGTAAACGAGCAAGATAAGTGGCGAAATAGGGGCGAGCGTGAGGGCGTCATCCAGATAGCAGAGACGTATCTTCTATTTAAGGCCACGTAAAATGCCCTCCATCATCCGCTCAAATCATGCGGCCACATTGCAAAGTCCAAATGGCATTACTGTTCATACAGACCAACCTGTATAACAAGCGCCGTTTTCGGACAATCACACTGTGCCAAAGGGACTTGCCAATATCCGGATAGCAAGTTCAGGGAAGCAAAACATTCGGCACCCTGTAAGCAGTCGAGGCCGTTGTCTATACGGGGAAGAGGAGAAACATAATTGCGAGAAATCTTGTTGAGGCACCCGTACTTTACACATAATCTAATTGAGCCATCTATCCTTTTTAACCAGAACAGCCAGAACAGCAAGAGATGGCCGCAAGCTACAAGAAGGCGCGATGACTCCTCGCTGAAGCACGTCGTCAACTTGCTCTCCAGTGTCATGATGCTGTCACGATACGGATGTTGTCGCAAAGCAGCGTGAATTCCAGTGTCAATCGTGTGGACAACCGCATTTGTTCTGCCTAGTAACGCTTGCGGTAAATCAAAATCAAAGTGCGGAACTCCGCTAGAAGGGCAAGAAGCTGAGCCCGTTCAGCCGAAGTGAGATCGTTGTCGATGGAGTGGTGAAAAAAAAAACAAAAAAAAAACAAGAGCATGGCGTCGGTTGCAAGCTACAAGCACAAGTGTCTGCACACCTTCAACCAACGCTTCAATAGCAGTGGCCGCAGACAAGCGAGGACTTAGACAGGTGGACAACGGCGAAGCTACAGAAATCAGTTTTCTTCAGAGGCAGCTCAGAAGCTTCAGCAATCAGTTTTCCGGCTCAAGAGCACTGGACTGGTGGCGCATACATATATATATATATATATATATATATATATATATATATATATATATATATATATACACGCGTCACCAGTCCAGTGCTCTTGAGCCGGAAAACTGATTGCTGAAGCTTCTGAGCTGCCTCTGAAGAAAACTGATATGTATATCATGTATATGATATACATATCATAGATGATATGATATCATGTATGATATGTATATATATGTATATCTCTGTGTGTGTGTGTGTGTGTGTAGGCGGAAGAGAGCGGCGGCGCTGTGAGGGCGACCAACGAGAAGCGCACGATCGGACTGCGGAAGTCGGCTGATGATCGCGGGCGTACGCTTCACGTTCTTGATTTGGCAGCGTGTGCGATAAGGAGGTCGGAAGGAGTAACCCGGATGTCTCGGTGCACTCGTGTCCGCCGCGATACGTCGGCGACAGCAGTGCGCAATATCTGGAATTCCGCAAGCGTAGCAGATCTGTCGGTTGTCTGCAGTGCGCCAAGGATTTCCATATCGCGGCGGTGCACCGAAGAGTGGCGTAATTGGCAATTGAGTCGGTGTTTGAGGGGTCGATATCCACAGCGGACGTGGCTTCATGACGACATTCACATACGTCAGTGGCTAGGCGACAGGAGTCGGCGGAGAGGCAGACGGCACCGAAAACGATGGCGGGGTGCTAGTAGCGTAGCCAGAAATTTTGTTGGGAGGGGAGGGGGGAGCTCACGTTACAGCTCGGCGTCCCCTTCATAGAATCGGTCGAGTGATCAAATACACTAATAGTAACTGCATCGCCATTTCCAAAGATGCTGTAAACGAATTCTTGAACACTACACACTGTCAAGACAAGTAAAATGTGTATTTCTTTCATAAAAGAATACACTCGTATGTGCAAAAAATTGTGCCCGAAATAAGTGATATCAATTCTTCCATGTTTTCTGTCTATTTAAAAGGTAAAAAAGATCATCGCACGAGAATTTGATATAAATAATTTTGAAACCAGCAAGCAGTGCACGCCACTGATATAAAAGATGTAAAGGCAATGAAATGAACACGTTGAGGACAAATATTTTAATCAAACTTTGTCATTCAAGAACCTTGTTTACATTCTTGTGCATATACCACGACCAAGGAAAAATCTCAATGTGCTGTCCTTTGCTACAATGTATTGGGCAGGATCAGTTCTCACCGGTCGTGTATTGCGAGTAATTCCTTCGAAATTACAGTCGCATCAGAGAGCACATATAAAAAGCACAAGTTCTGCAAAATAGAAGAGCACGAGTCAAATGAAAGTGAGCCCATGCCTATAGATGACGAACGGGGTACTTTATAAAAAAGTAGTCTCCATGAGCCTTTCGACATTTGTTCCACTGATTAATGAGTCGCGTTATTCCCGTTTCATAAAACTGAGCTGCTGTTTCAAAAAGACTGTAACTGACTGCTTCACGTCATCGCCCGACACGAATATGGTTGCGTTGAGTTGTTTCTTCAAAAGCTCCAAAATGTTGATGTCGCAAGGCGACAGGTTGGGGCTGTATGGCGGATGTTAAAGCGTTTTCCATTTGTATTTTGCCAGTTTTGTATTAGCCACATCAGTGACCTGGGCAATGTCATTCTCGTGGAGCAAGATGACCCCGTTCGTCAATTTTCCAAGCCGTTTGTTCTTGACGGCAACACGCAGCCGATACGGCGTTTCACAATATCGGAAACGATTGATAGCCTCTCCAGGTTTATAAAATTGTATCAGTAATGGCTCCTGACAATCGGAAAGGTCAAGTCAACTACATTTTTCCGGTGGTGGTGAATTCAAATGTTCCCACTGTAAGCATTGACGTCGTCTTTCAGGTTCGTAGTAGTGGCACTACCATTCGTCCCCGGTGGCAACTGCAGACATGAAGTTGTCATCCTCACTGTGATACCGGATCAGATGTGAAAATACAGCACCGAACATCTCCGTTTCCTGGTGGTGGTTCAAAATCTTGGGCATTCTTGTTCCACGAAGAACCATACGCATGCTGCTCGGTATCCTACACTGGCGAGACAATATCTTCCGGAGAGGTAGCGCTCAAGCGAACGCGTTGCGATCGTTCTGGTCCCCGCAGTGATGGCGGCGAGCGACCATTGATTCCTTTTCTCGTCTACTATCCAGAAAGCATCCAAAACTCTGTCAGGTGGAAATCCACTCGGCCAGAGAAAAACAAACGCGCATGGAAGTGCGCGCGGGCGGTGGTCGGGGCAACACGAGAAGAATACACGCGCTGTGGCTGGCTCTGGCAGCCCGCGGGTAGCGAGAACAAAACAAAGAAAGAAGAAGAGGAGGCTTAATGTGTTCTCGCGAATAAAAGTCAAAGTGGAAAAATAAATCAGAAGGCAGTTACCTTTTGGTGGCTTTCGTTTCTTGACATGGATGCTTTGGCGCAGATGCAAAAAGTGCTGATATATTTTTCTGTAACATGACGGCAAAAATGAGCCACCACAATGCTTCGTCTCATCGGACCTCGCTTCGTGGTTAGTAAATTTTTCTAATAGTTTGTTGATTTGGCTTGTCTCGTTGTATTGTCCGATATACGGCTTTAGAAAAGTCAATGCGCCTTCGGCGTCAAATGTTTATAACAACATTAAACCCACAAGATTCCGCAATTTAAAATCTAAAGCACGACTTCGGAAATTTTGATGCACCTTTCGCATCAAACGTTTATGAGAAGTTTATACCCAGAAAGCTTGAGAATTGCAATTCATGTCCTGCGTAGATTCCGCGGCCTCTGCGAGATGCCGCGACAAGCCCACTCACCATCAAAATGTCCTTGAAACTTCCAGCTCGGATGGTACTCCGTGCGTTATGTGACTCCCCGCTGCATGGGTGTTGCCCAAAATCCAGCCCGCTTTCGCTATGTTTGCGCTGAAATGTCTTTTTGTGCGTGAAAAGGACATTCAAGACAAAATCTAGAATGATTTTCGGTGCTAGGGCTTGCTTGGGTCGGCGGCGCATGAGAGCTCAAACAAATTTCGCGGGGGGGTGGGGGGCGAAGCCCCATAAGCTCCACCCCTCCCCCACCCCATGGCTACGCCTCGGCGACCTGATGACCGGTGTCGGCTGGCAGGCAGACGGCATAGTCCCTTGGACCTGTTCCTGTATCACCTCTTGGATTGTCGGAGTCAGATAGTGCGTAAGCGCTTGCATGGCTGGGAAGAACGAAAGCTGTCGAGCAACTTCCTTACGCACAAGCTCCTTGATCTGTGGCAGCAGCACAGTGCGGTCGCCGGCGATGGTCAACACGGCGAGGGAATCGTCTGTTGACGTCTGCCTGCGAGCTAAGACGTGTTGCTTACGAAATTCGCCGACGCTATGTCACAAGCTGACGAGTTCACACGCGGTGCGCGGGTTCAAATCTGCAACATCTGAAAGGCGTCATCGTCTGTGCATTTAATGATGTGCTGGATCCTGTCTTGTTCAGTCATAGAAGGATTCACGCGCTTGCACAAGTCAATGACATGTTCGAGGCAGCTCGTTGAAGTTCTCACCCTGCTGCTGCGCCCACCTGCATAGACACTGCTCAACAGGAAGCTTGCGCACTTTGGGACGACTGGACACCTCCGGGAAGCTCATCTTAAAAGTAAGCCAAGTGGTGAAGTCAGACTCATGGTTTTGAAACCAAGGGCTAATTCACAAAGCTTTTAGTTCGTAAGTGCTCTTTGTCATTGCTCGACCTCCTTTGCTAATAAGATGTCCAGCGTAAGGATTGGCTGGAATCAGCTCTTACGAACAATCGCAGGGCGAAAGCTTTGTGTGAATGCGGGCCCAGATGTTTTCGACGTCTGTTAGTCAGACCAGGGCGTTGCGTAGTTTCTTAGCGTCGTCCCACTTGTCCACTTGTTGTGCACGCTCACCCTTTCAAACAACGACAGGCAATCTTCTACGCCACGATCATCTGTGCCGCTAAAGAAAGCGGGATCGCGATCGTGCAGCATACTGCACTGTAAACGAAAATAAACCCACCTGGGAGTTTTTAACAGGTGATGTACCCTAAAACCTCCCCTCCTCAAGTATTTACTCCGATGTATGGGAGCAAAACAGCGCCATTCCCTCGTTTCACTCCGCTGGCTGGCTGCGGGAGTATTAGGGCGACATGACGCGATTTTACTCCGCTTAAAAATCTTGTTCTCCCGTGAAACTCCGGCAGGGAGTTTTAAAAACTCCCCTCCGCCGAAAGAGCTTGGTCACGCGGCGCTTCCCATGAGGCTGTGCGCCTCGCCAGCGACCGGGCGCATTCGGCGGAGTCGGCAGTGCTCATGGCTGACGGTTTGTTTACATTTGTGAAGTGTCGTTCCGTGACAGCGTTTCGTCAATTTGTTTCCCGTATTTCCTTCCAGAAAGTGTTATAGGCATGCCTGAAGCTCGCTGTTTCTCAGCTTCAAGTACGTTTGCTCTGATCATTTTGCTGACAACGATGAATGCAAGAGCAACGTTTTCAAGTGCGGAAAAAGGCTTAGGTATACCTCGAAGCTGCTCACTGGCTCGTGATGTCGGCTCAGGTTCTGACTGTGTTTTCGTTCTGCGTGACCCTGGCTTGTGTTGTTCAGTACGTGAAATGCGACTTTTATGTCCTTTTGGGTACATGCTGACAACGTCTGGTGTAATGTTTGAAAGGACCGCGTAGCAATGGCAACTGCAGCCACTGTTCGAGCGACGACGTCCGTGCTAGTCGCACATGTATGGCGTACCCCAAGTTCGTTGCGGTGCTGTGTTGCCAGTGAGAAAGATCGGAGTGCAAGCAACTGTTTTTATGTATCTGCGAACGGATATTTTCACCCGAAGAAAAACGGTAGGACATAAGTATGCGTACTGTAAATAAAGCTTCTTATTGAGCGATGTGCATCGAATTATTATCGCGCGTATAGGTTTTGGTCACGTCATTGCTTCCGATATTGCATTAACATTACGCTCTATCCGAGACACTGATTTAGACGCATGCCTGCTCGCTCCGAGTTTAAGCATTCACTCGACAGATCAGCTATGTAGCTCCTTTTCACAACCGAGAGATATTGCTTGGACGGGGAGCAAGTAGTGCGGTGTATAATATGTATGACTGCGCATTTTTCGGTGTTACGTCGGCTGCTGCGGGTCATGCTCACACGTAATAATTTGTTGCTACGCTACCACTATATCGCAAAAATTTAATTTTGCTATGAAGCAGACGCACTTACATTTTTCTTGCTTACTGTAACTAACGCACTACTTTTTGGCCGCGAACGCCGGCAGTGTGCGAAGTCGCTCTAGCACTCAGAATGGCATGCTAATTGCGAAAATTTACGCCATTAACTTTTTTCTCTCACTATTCTGAATTAACAGTTTTGTGTTGATTAAGGTATTCTGTTAATTTCAGAGAGGCAGATCTCGTATTAACGAGCATGTGAGTCGTAATTCTGAAAACAGCACAGCTGCTCCCTAGGCGGTTTCGAGGCACACAATATCGTGGCTATATATAGTGGCACCGTTGCTTCTTGAGTATCGCGTGTACGTGTGATGTCTTTCAAATTTCTGCATTGGGCGTTTCTGAAATGTTTATGTATGTCAGGATTTGTGTGCTTTCATTGACTTGTTTCGTCGAATTTGACGCGGTCTCGTGTGCATATTTCCAAATTTGACCAGCAGCCTCTGTATATAAAGATGTTCGCGCAAACTGACGCGTTGCCTCTTTTTATACTCCCATTGCACCTAAAAAAAACTCCGTCCATTGCAAAGCAAAAAAGAAAGAAAAGATAGAAAAAATACCTCCCATAATTCCACGCGAAAATTCCGCTCGCACGGAGTAAAAATTCTACTCCGATCATACGGAGCATAATAAACTCCGAACCGGGGGGTCGCTAGAGGACAAGCGTTATACTCCCACGTCGGAGTTATTTCCGTTTACAGTGTGTTTTCTTGTACTCTCAAGACCGAAGTATTGCAGAGGAGAGTGGGTAAAAAAACATACGCAAGTAAATAACAAAGCGGCCAAAAATGGTTAGTTACTACAGGAACATTCATTCGTTAATTGTATCCGGAAGTGGTACTCTGAGAATACTTGGAGAACTTCAGAACGCATTCAGAAGTGGTAGGCGCGTAAATGATAGCCTGTTCGTGCTTACCCAGTGCATAGAAATAGCTAAGGCGGAAAATAAACCTCTGTATTTAGCCTTCGTGGACATAAGCGGTGCATAAGACAACGCGAACAGGGAGCTCCTGTGGAACATATTAAATGATGAAGGTATCGGTCACGAGGTGATTGATTTTCTACAGGAAATATATCGAGAAAATAATGTTGAAATACCATGGGAAGGAATTAAGAGTACGACAACTGTCGAGGTACACAAAGGATTAAGGCAAGGTTGTCCTTTATCACCGCTGCTGTTCATGCTTCATATGACATGTATGGAAAGAAGGTTACAACGAAGCAATCTAAGGTATAATCTGTCGTACAGATTAGGTGGAAAGGTTGTTGAGTAACGACTACCGGGTTTAATGTATGTGGACGATAGTGTACTATTAGCAGAGAGCCAGGAAGATTTGCAAACTCTGGTTAATTACTGTGGATACGAAGGAGACAGTTTAGGTTTCAGTTTTAGTGCAGCTAAGTCCGGTGGGATGTTTTTTAACGATACAACTGATCAGGAGCTTACCATACAAGGCCATGAAATACCCCGAGTGGCCAAATACAAATATCTCAGGGTATGGATAAACAAAGGGCAGATGCACACGGAAAAGCACAAACAATCTCTCATAGCAAAAGGGCGAAGAGATGCCGGGATAATGAAGCATAGGGCATTGTGGGGGTAGAACAGGTACGAGGTACTGAGAGGTATTTGGAAGGAAGTAATGGTGCCGGGGCTTACGTTCGGGAATGTGGTCCTGTGTTTAAGGCACAGGTTCAGTCGAGACTAGAAGCAAATCAGAGAGCTGTGGGAAGATTAGCACTAGGTGCCCGCGGGAAAACCACAGATGAACCAGTACAGGGGGATATGGGCTGGACATCTTTCGAAGCATGGGAAGCTCAGAGTAAAATCCTATACTAAAAACGTCTGCGGAAATTGGACGATAAGAGGTGGGCAGCTAAGGTATTTAAATACCTCTACAGAAAGAGCGTTGACTCACAATGGCGGAAAAGAACTAGGAAGCCAACCAGTAAGTATGTCAGACACGAGGAGGAAGAAAGACAGAGCATGAAACGACAGGTTAAAAACGCGGAAGGTAAAAATTGGATAAATTCAATGGAAAAGAAGCATAGTGTTGAACTATATCGAGACTGGAAACAGCAGATCGGGAAGGAAACATTCTATGATAACTCCAGGGGCAGTGCCCTTCTGTTTGAAGCTAGGTCAGGATGTCTTAGAACGCGGAGCTGTAAAAAGAAATTTAACGAAGAAGAAAACACATGTACTGTGTGTGGTAAATTTGTAGAAACAATAGAACACTTCATACTAAAATGTGATGGTATCAAGCCCGATGTCGATGCGGCGACAGTCACGCTTCCTGAGGACATAGGGTTCAAAGATAATAATAGTCATGCAAATAAATATGCGGTGGAAATTAGCAAAATGGGATTGGAGGATTGGTGGCTCAAAAGCAGAAATGTGACGTTAGGTTAAAAGGGTAGGAAGTCGTATTCAAAGAAACTCGAGCATTTTGTCAACACACAGCACAGGTAAATAAAAATAAAAGGCAAAATAAAAAGCGGAGCATGGTGGCAACTGTCATCACACCGTTTCAAAGGGGACGCTCCTACCTTCCATCCATCCATCCATGCCGCCGCTCAGAACGTTGCTGAAACATACGCGCCGCGCCCGACTTGCGCTGGTCACGTTGGTTGTCGAGTAGCATATTGCACTATAAATTATTTAGTTCGTCCAGTATGTTAACGAAACACTGCTCAGGTGCTTATAACGTAAACATTTAATGTGATACAAGCGATACGATTGCGTGACATAGCCGCCGCGTTAGTAGCGAGCAGTTTCGTCTGTTCGTTCAGGTATTCCGATGTTGACTAGCTATTAGCCAAACGAATCGATTGTCACTCACTGAGCTCGGCAAAAACGTAAAGCGTAATAGCCAGAAACTGTACTTGTCCTCGCTCTTGTGATTTGCCCTGCTTTTTCAAAAGCTTTCGTTCCCACGGCCCAAATTTTCTCGCAAGTCAACCACATGGGACGTTTAACAATCGAACATTTATTTACAGTAGCTATCTAAACATTGCAAGAATGCAACAGTTCACATGGCATGCTACAGTTTTAGAAACTTCCGTGACAATGGCTTCTTTGCATATATATTGGCAACTGAGTTATTATCTTTATATAATAAAAGCGTGGCTAGACAGCAGTGGTTTGATGAACTTGCGGCACAAGAGTTCAAGGAACATCTTCCTGTGGCCAGGCTCTACGTTCTTGCACGTCAAGACGGGGACGTCCACAAGCACATCAACCGCATGTTCTACACTGGTTTCGAGCATTTTAGAAATGAACTTCCTGTGAAAAAACATTATGTCGACAAACCGCTTGAGACCCATCAAGACGGACATTGACTCTTTGGTTGGATATTTCAGTCCACCACGGTCTCGGTACGCAATCAGCCCATCAACAGGGGCAATGGATTTTGGTTTTTCGACAAGTTGAATACAACTCTTGCGGCTCAGGCTTTCTGACAAGGCTCTGGCTAGATATCCACCAATGAGGGCAATACTAGCCACTTCGGGGTTGGGGAGCCAAGGTGTAGTGCACAGGTCCCGTAATCTATTCTTTGCTGCTGATGGGGAAAAAACCCTTGCCTGTACAGCTGCGTTTCTGGGTGTCTCCATTGGAAATTGCCGCATCAGTACGGAATGAGGTTGAGCTGTTCACATTGCTTCGAACTGATGCAGATACATTACCAGTCTTTAACATCTTCTCAAGTCCGCAGAGTACAGTCTTCACGTCCATGGCACCATTGCAACCTGCTGTCCTTCGAAGGAACCCGAGCAGTGCCTAAATCGGATCACTTGAGAACTTTCGAGTCAAAACAAATATGAACTTCTTTTCCCTCAGAAGAAAACGAATGCATGCTACTTTCGATGTTGTCGTCAGGACAAGTGCTCGGTATGTCTCACTCGTAAAGAAATTGTCAGGGCGGCTCTCCTTTCTCAGCCTTTCGATATAGTGAAGGCAATCGGTCTTTAACCACTGCGACATCATGTCGTCAACGTCACTGAAATGCCAGCTGTCAGGGTCTTTCCTGTGGACGTGCTGCTCTGTGTTGCTGACATCCATCGGCACAAACCACTTGTGCATCGTGACATAAATTCAACAGTTGGACCCACTGTCCTCAACTCCAAGTCACACGTGTGACCAGCCTGGTCCTTTCAATACTGGAATGCAGCAGTAACTGGCGGACAGAAGATTTACGCTGTGTGTCTCACACTCATCTTCTAAATATTTGATAGATATAGGCGTTTCCGTGTTAAATATCGTATTGGCTTCACAGTTGAGCCTCGCTGCATTCTGTACAGTTCTTTCAAAGGGGCTGATGAAATTTGCTTCTTACCACCTGTGTCCCTTGCGAGGAATTGTGACCTGACATTCTTAATTATGTGCGATTGGTCAAAAGCAAGATAGAGGAGTCTTGAACGATCCGCTGGATGTGGAGCGAACATTTGAGCCATTCCCTTAGCTTAATATGTCAATGGCAGCGACGTTTGTCTTGTGGTTATCAGTGACAATACGAACTCTTTCAAAACCGAGTTCTTCTGTCTTCTGGACAACGTGACAAATGGTCTGCGCGAGCTCGGCTCCTGTGGAGGCTTGAGTAAAAAGTACCCGACAGGTATCTTAAAGCTTGTCGACAGGCCACAAAGCAAGAAACAAAGCAATGAAGTTGCTAACTGGCCGCTGTCACTTGGTATCAGATGCTCCAGATCAACGCTCATATTGACGTCACCAATAAAATCATCTCTTTGTTTATTATATTCAAGCTTTTGCTTGATGTTCATTTCGTCTACTACCAAACTGCACACTTTTGACTGCGATTTTGTAAGGCCATGAAGCTCTGTTTTGAGCCTGCAGCGAACCAGAGGGCTGAAGCCAATTTCCCCAGTTGCCGATCCAATATACTTTTTCAGAGTGTTTCTACATGGTAAACGCAGAAAATGTTCAGTCTGTACATACTCATAGGCCTTGGTCGAGACATTCATAAGGATCACGCAGTAGCTCACGGTAGTTTCACACCACGTTGGTCTCTACCTACCGTAATTGATGACTTGGTCCACAACGAATACAGCCTTTGCCTTGTTTTGGTGCGCATTGGCTACGACGTCTACTAAGGCACGCGCATTGCAGTCCTCCTTCAGCTTGCAAAGTTCGTCTTTGCAACTTTCAACTGTCTGTTGCAGCCTGGCGATCTGTAACCGAAGGGCTTTCTCTTTGGCTCGCTGTTTTCGGCGACCTACGAAACTGCTTGAACTTGCGGTTTTTCCGTCTGAGTTGAAAATGTTCGCTTCGCAAACGCCGCTGTTCCGTATTAACGCTTCGGTACACACCGCCGTTGCTACAGCGCATACTGATCCACTCAAAGGGAGAGATCCGTTCGAGCATGCTGGCCTGTTAGTTGGCGTGAAGGCCGAACGCGCAACTACTGACGTCGCGACGCCAGGGCAGCCAGGTTCTTCATTCTCGTCAAAGGTAGTAGCAGTTACTGCTTTCCGTTTTTTGCTAGCCTTCTCCTGGCCGCAGTCGAGCTGCACAGCGCGCTTTCGACAACTTGCATCACAATGTACCTTGGCAAGTGCAGGCTTCATGTACGAGGGGTAGCACGTGAAATCGCTGGGCACCACTCCCTTGTTTAGTTGTCGGATTTTAGTATTCTGCCGAAAGTCCGAGGCAACGAAGTGCTTACTGCACACGCCGGAGTAATTAAATATTGTATTCGGCTCCCAGTTCTTTCGTGAGGTCACCTTTAGCCATCGTTGGCGCAACTCGAGTTCGGCAGGAATCTCGTGGAATGATACTCCGGCGTCCTTCTTTTTTGCACTTCATGTCCACACAGGCACACAGCAGTACCTCATGCTGAACACTGTCCGTACACAAAACAGAAGCAAATCAAACTTCAGGGCATCTTCCTACGCACGTCGACACCAGCGAAGAAAAGATTGCTTTGTTTACCTCGTGCCACGAGTCCCGCAAGCCCGTGCACGGCCGAGACGGACGGGACACTATAGAGTTAAAACCCCTTAAACTTCGTAAAGAAGTGCCACGCTTTGAAGAATGCCGCCTCCTCCTCGCGCGCTCTGGCGGAGGCCGCCGCCGCGTCGCTATTGCCCTAATAGCATCACGTGGGCCCACGCGCCTTGCTTCAGCGCCATTTTTGCTCGAGAAGCGTCTACAGAGTGGCAAGGAGCGCATGTTGGGGCCGTTGCTACGCTCGAGCAATGTAGGTGGCGCCACGGTCGAGGAGGGAGCGCGAAAGAGAGAAGAAACGAGGAGGAGTGAAGGCGGAGAAGGAGAGTGGAGAAGGAGACAACGCGGCCAGCGTTCTTAAAGCATAAAATTATAAAAATAGAATATTTCTACACGTTTCGCCTTCTAAATTCATTTTATTTCTCAAATACTGCCTTCAAAAATTTCCTAGTGTCTACTGCATCTTTGACACCAAAATTCAATTCTTCCAATACGAGAAATAGTGATACATGGTATGTCCCGTGGTTTCGAAATAAATATAGCCTACAGTCATTAAAACATAATCTACCACATATATTAAATAACTATAAAGGTACATATACCTCTTCATCGAAGGAACTGCGAATGCATTTTGTAAACATGTGATCAGTGATTGTTTATCGTTCTTTCAGAGGCAACTGTACGCGTTACTGATATTGTAACCCATACACATGTAATTCTATCTTCTGGTGTATCGAATGGGTGTTTCTTTTTCTTTTTAGTCTGTACTATCTACTCTCTATAACAGAGCGACTTGTATTAGTCTTATTATTAACCCTTACACACATACTTCCATTTTTTCTGATGTATCAATTATGTATTAATTATGTTTTTTTTCTCTTAGTCTTTATATTATTTTCGGTCTTGCTATTGTGCATTTATGTAATTTATTTATTCTGAGTGTCTAACAATGTTACAATTTTGATGCAACCACCATGTATGCCTTGTAATGGACCATCGGCCTAGTCAAGCTGTTTTCCAACAGCTTTTAGCCTATGGTATCCACCAGAACACTTTGTATTTCTGGAAATAAAAATTAAATTGAATTGAATTGAGTGGCACTACTTTACCAAGTTTAAGGGGCTTTATATAGAGTCAGCCGGCGGCGCCGCGAGCGGAAAGCGCTGGCATATGAGAAAGAGCGACAGGAAAGGGTGTGATTGAGCAGGAAGGGCTCTTTTGACAGGCATAGTTAAATAAAGGAGGCGTTGGCCAAGACGAGCCAAGCTGAGCACTGTGCCACCAGGTGGCTGCACCGTGCAGGGCGTAGACGTTAGCGCCTCCGCTCAACCGGTAATACAACCAGTCCGCTTGGAGTCTGCAATACCGGAAACGCTAAAAAAAACTATGTAATGTTATTCGGAATAAAAAAAGCATTATCTCACAGGTGCGCTTCGAATTTTCCAGCTGCAGCGGTGCCAGAGAAGACTGCTTGTAATTTGTTCTTAGCGAAACCGGGGCCCAGTAATCGTACGAAATTGGTAATCGGCTCTTTGACCCGCGCAACGAAACCTCAAATTTAATTGCGGACGAGTCAACGGTTTAGCCGGAGGAGGGTTGCATACCAGGCCCTGTTATTTACGCATTGACAGGTTGGCTCGAACCGCCATATTGGCACATCGTATAATTGCCACCTTCTCCTCTTCTATGTGCTCAAAACAGCCGTTGCAAAGAGAACGATGATCGTTTCGTTGAAACCGCTTTTCCGTGATGTGCACTTAATATTTAGTCAACATTGGCTCGCTTTCTTTTGGGGGGGGGGGGGGGGGCACAGAAGACGTACACGAAGACGTACTAACAAACGTAAAGCGGCACAGTCACCCACAGCCATCGCCTTTGGCGGTGGGCTTTGCACGACGTATGAATATATAGGGTAAGATGGGCTGCATAACAAATCAAGCGCTTCTTTTTTCCTGCAGGGTTGCGATAGTGGCTCAAAGGTACACGTCAAGGACACCTACATTGCGTACGGCACGGATACAAAAAAGGTGGTCATGGTCTTCGACAACGACGTTACTGTGGCAGAAAAGGTCAGTCTCTAATGTCCGCGCGCGTGCTCGGCGCGTTACGGGTGTGCTGGCTGCGCAGGTGGAGTACGTTCTGGAGAAGAAGCCACGGAAGCGCTTTGCCTGGCTCTACTTCAACGTGCACATGGCCGACTTGCTGGGCAAGTGCAAAATGCCCAAACCTTTCACGCCAATCCTTGTACTGCGCAAGGACTTCAACATCGGCGACAAGCCGTAGTATGGCAAATAAAGTGGCTGCGAGCGCGCTTCGCCGATGCGACTGGCGCACGTGACCAAACTGTATCTGAGCGAAGCTAACTAGAAGGCGCTCCACGGGCTTTCTCGTGTTTTAGCGTCAGAAGGCAACGGCGCACTGGAGTCTCAGCATAGACCTCTTTTTTTTTTCATGTACGTCAGACTCTGGAGTTTTGCAAGACGCGTAGCGCCACCTGCCGGTGCGAAGAGGCAGTAATTGAGTAGTGCGAAGCCCGACTCCCTTGCTCAATTGCCTATGCAGCTAGCGACTGCGAAACAACGATTTAACTAGATTTTGGTCCATATGGCGAGCGTTTTGCACATTCACCACCCAGACAGAGAGCTACGAATTTCTACGCTAGTCGGACGCGCCTCCGAACTGCCATAAAGGGGTTGCTGGCTCATTCGTCACACTGATGGCGGAAACGACGGCAACCGCGATAGCTCCGCGCGCTACAAAGAAACGCCGCAATCGACGCTACTCTTGTGTTGTAAATTGCCATGAACGTGAAGGACGGAATAACAACGTTCAGTTTTACCGATTTCCATCGCGATCGTATGAAGGGGAAAGGTGAGAGCGCTGGATACGCGCCGTTCAACCTGTCAGGTAACGCTTTATGGGTTACAGCACCGGCACTTCCCTGAAGAACTTGCCAGAGGAATAGAAGCCTAATAAAAAGAATTGTTCCATCGAGTTTCTTTGATGTTAGAAAATGGCAGCTGTTCCAGAAGTTACCGCCAGGAAAAAGGCAAGCAGCAGGCACAATATACTTTTCCATTATGAGACATCTTAAAAACCATACTTGACGTGACTTAAGTATGCGGTTTGTTCAGTAGACTTCCAAGGAGCGTCGTACCTTGTTTTTCGATATGCGGCTGCAACCAGGCCGATGGCCACGTGGTCTTTGCGCATTCGAGGACTGGACGTTTTCAACACAAGCGAGCATCGCTGACACTTAAACGGCGACTCAGGTGAATTTTCCATGGACACTGACCCTAATAAAATGTTGAATAACATAATTAACATATTATGAATTACGTGCCTAATTTACGCGCGGCTCAGTACAAATTTGCGCGGCCGATGAACTCGCGCATCACTTGTTCTAGCAGGACACGCGATGTATAATGCATGTGTACACGCCTAGTGAAATGTTTCATGCGTGACCCAATAATTTCAACCGTTTGCTCAACTATTCTTGAGGAAATCCGACAGAGGTACCTACAGAACGCATATACCTGTAGATCCATTTCTCAAAATTGATGCGAGCACAATAAGGAAGATATGTCGAGCTACAAGAATGCACGTAAAACAGTTTCTATATATGCGTACATGAGTCGCCATGCACGGGCACTCTCTGTTCGAGATGTCTGAACCACCGTGGCGGGAAACCCCGCGAAAGCGACCAGCGTTCAATACCCGCGAAATATTAATTTATTTCCCGATACGTATACTTTGTCACTGAGTAATCATTATTCGGTGCTGGGCTTGGTTTGGCTGATTATTATGAAGTCCTCCAGAATCACAATGCTCGCAGGTGTATTCGTCATATTCGTCCGAAGTGACCACCGTAGGGAATGCTTTTTGTATGGGGGTTAAGATAATGTGGCCGCGATACTTATGAAGAACGCTGGGTGCGACGAGTGAACTGGTCGACTGACTAACTGGCCCGTCCATCCGACCCATTTTCTTTCCCTTCAACCATGCGATCCTAGCCAGGAAATAACTATAAACGTTTCCTAAGAGAGAGAGAGAGAGAGAATGAAACAATTATTTGAAGCAGTGACTTATCCGTCGAGGTAGGAGGGTCCCTTATTACAGGTACCCTCTGGCTTGGATCGCCCTCCGGGCCCGGGCAACGAGTTCGAGCAGGTCGACCAGGTCCGGCTCGGGGATCGCAGCCTCCCATTTTTCAGCGAGGAGGTTTGGGTCTGCGTCTGCTGCTATTAGCTCTGTCGCTGTGATGCTTGCTCGGGTGTCCTTGCATTGGCGGACGAGGTGCGAAATAAAGGTTTGTAGTCATCATCATCATCATGGTATGACGTGGCGATGAGAGTAGAACAGAGCAGGTGAACGAAATTTATTAGAGAACACATGTACGCCGCACATTCATGTTGTAGAAGCATTCACAAACTATGGAATTTCATAGTGCCCAGTTTATTTCATGTTAAAAACTAATCGGGACGCGAGCTGTCAGAATTTATTTCGGTCAATGTTACACCAAGCGACTGTACACTTAGTATTGAGCACAGCATCGCCATTGGATAAGCCAGAATTGGAACGCTAGATTTGGCTGAGACAAATTATAGACATGTCATTTGTCAACCAGCAGACTAGAAATTTTCAAAACTGAATCAGCCGTCAATTGAAGGTTCAGTTATTTGATGTCGCCTCCATTACTCGTCACTGTTAATATGAAGATGAAAAGCGTTCACAAAACTCAAAACAATATTGACGGCATGCGCGAAGAAAAAACATGAGCGAGCATATCTACCAGTGATGCTTCTAGTAGCCAAGTGTTTCGCAATGAGTGAAACACTATAATAAAGAAAGGAACTATATAGAGGACGAAGCACACCTCACAGTGCTTCTAGGGATTCCACACTTCCACTTCCACACGGCTTGCAGCGCCACATCGCTGCAAGCCGTGTGGAAGTTTCCAAAGCTGGCGCGGCTATGGGTGCAGCAAAGCGCCGCAGGTTGTTTGTTCACTCACTCCATGTACAGTCGCGCGCAATACGACTTGCAACACCCTTGTTCGTGATCGAAGGGGCTCCAGGGCTATGCGGGCGCTCTGACATGCGAAATAGCTGTTCCATAAACACCACTAGTTGAAGCTGTGTCTAGGCCTAAAACTGACCCTGTGTCTGCACAGCAGTACAGTTTGGAGCCCCTTCGACCACGGGCACCGGTGTTTTGCGTCATATTGCACATGATTGTACGTAGCGGAAACCTTAGCGCACAGCTCGAGTCTTTTTTTTTTTCAAATGATAACGGGAATTATGCACGTGTCCCGTCTGTCCGCTGCCGGCAGTGGCCCCTTCCGGCAGAGGCAAAACCCTTAACTGCGGCGCTACAGCGCTATCGAGAAATTGGCAATTCTGGCGACGCTGTTTTCGCTTGCGGTGCTCACGACATTGAGGGAGCGGTGACCGGAACAAGAGCCGCTCAGTGGAGCCAAGAAGTACTCGGCGCTGGTTCCAGAGACTCCCCGGCGCCGAAACTCGCTAGCATGGATTTCTTTCCCTGTCTGCCGTTGTTCCGTCCCGAAGGCCCTTTGGCAAATGTAGCTTTGCGAGAGTGAGGAGTTTTCGAACAACCCTCGCGTGTGTCTTGAAGAGCGGGGTCATTGATATTGCAACATTTTTTGATGACAATTATCGAGGTTTTGCACAGCTGACCGCACCACGGTAAATTTTCAATTTGTTACCCGCGGCATTCTCGCGTTAAACCAACAGCTTAAAATACGGGGTGATCCTTTCTAGGTTTCCCGGAATTTCTTAGAATTAGCCTGCTGCAGGTCACCTAATTCCAGTACTTGAGCTGGATTATTCTGCAGAGCGGATATTACTTGTACAAGAAATCGAAAAAACATTTAAATAATTAAAAAATCACTGATTAAATTCTCCATTATTTACATTACAACACATATTGCAATTTACGAGTGCAGCCTGTTAGTTTGCGAGGCGCAGCCACTAGAATGAACTTAGAGAATAACACTTAGAGTATGTATGTATGTATGTATGTATGTATGTATGTATGTATGTATGTATGTATGTATGTATGTATGTATGTATGTATGTATGTATGTATGTATGTATGTATGTATGTATGTATGTATGTATGTATGTATGTATGTATGTATGTATGTATGTATGTATGTATGTATGTATGTATGTATGTATGTATGTATGTATGTATGTATGTATGTATGTATGTATGTATGTATGTATGCATGCATGTATGTATGTATGTATGTATGTACGTATGTATGTATGTATTTACGTAGGTACGTACGTATGTATGTAAATTTAGTGCCATGTTGATATACGGCAACATTTAAGCCGTTTAGGTATGTACAAAGTTGCGCATATGGCTACTTGAACTGGGCATGCCATAGAACATTAAAGGGAATGACATTCACAGGGTTCAGGCTAATGAATGAGTACAGGTTTCATTCGCGTAGGCGTTAATTTGTTCTTGAACTTTCACGTCGTGATCTCCGAAGACTACAGAGTGAAGATTGACGTCGTAACATTCTCGGACTAGGGCGAGGTGTATGTGGGATCCCTAACCGAGTAAGTCCATATCGGCTACATCATGCCATGTGCAACGCCTGCAAGCAGATATGAAAAAGGGAAGTTAATTACTTGCAGTCTTCCTCAATGTTGACGAACGGAACGTTGGCGCGTTGCCTGGCCGCGCTGTTTTGGCCCCTTGCCATCGCACTTGAAGAGCGCAGCTAAAACACTGAAGAGGGAGGATGAATTGTTTCTAACGTGATGGTTATTTCTTTAGCTATGTGCTTCTAGAACTCAATGCAAAAGTTTAGCAGTTATTCTGTAAGAAGTTTGGTCGCCACGGTTGTAGTTCATGTGAGTAAGCCAAGAAAAGTGGTACACAGAACAAGCGAGGAAGACACCGCATAAAAGGTTAACCACGATTAAATTACCGCAAAATCTATTGACCATTATAGATGTTGCCTGTAAGCGGGATTTCGTGAACCACCAGAAGAAAAACACAGATTCTAACAGCGCCCGTAAGTCAGCTTCACAAGCCTAATTTCTATCGCGTGTCGAAGTCATGTTAATAGAAACGAAAAGATCAGTGGGAGTTTAATAGGGGCAACAAAGAAATAGATGTAAACTAAACTAAATTAGTAGGTTAAACTAATGTTACAATAATGAGAACATTGTTTGGGTGAGTTGATCGCCGCTCAGAAATAACTAAGAGTCGCACTCACAGATGTTTACTATTCGCAAATGGTTCCCATTCAATAGCATACCGACGTACATGTGTTCGCCTGCCTGATTGCTTGCCTGATGTTCTGGCCTTTTTTGTTATTTTGCTTAAACACCCAAGCGTCTGTCGTAAAACCTTCGTGGCCATTCTTTCGAAGTTACAAGGAGCATTTTTCTTCTTTCTTGTTCAAGTCAAATATTTACGCCTCTTTGGAATGAACTGAGGTGAAACAGCGCGAAAATGACGAGGACACAAGGAAACAAATACCACAGACAAGCGCTGACTGCCAACTGGAAGTTTATTTGAAATTCACCACACATTTATACCTTTTTCAGCATAGGCATGCGCGCATCAGTCGCAAAAACATCTGCAAATCAACAACATTTTATTCTTTCTTCCAAAAATGTGATTTCCTTTCCCGACAAGGCAAGAGAGGCAGTGCTTACACATTTATCTCCTTCCTTTCTATATGAAAGGCCTCAACTATTTCCCTTTCCTTCTTACCCTTTCCTTTCCCTATGAATTTTGTCTTTTCAAATATGGGGGTGCATTAACACTTGTTACAGTGTGCAGCTAAATGACTCCCATAGCCATTCTTTAGGTAAGTGCTGTGTGCTCGCTCTACGTCCTCGCATAGTCAACGTACATTCCAGAACAGTCGGCTGGGCTCGTGTCCTGTTTGAGTGCGTTATAAATTGCTCGCGACATATGTAAAACACCTAACCTGTTTACGATGGGATTACCTTGCTTCTAAGAACGAGAACAGCCTAACAAGCGTAGCAAAGAAGGGTGGCAGATTCAGTCAAACTTCCTTATTATTCCATTTGTTTGTTTATGACCGTGTCCCACCTTCGCTGCACTATACCCCAATTCTTTCCGCGCATATACGTTGTCCAACGCAAAATAAATATTCAGTAGCAATATTAATGTGTTAATATCTCTTGTCGCGTTTTTTTCTTTTTTTGCACGGCTTCGGTTTTCAACACCATATGGTCACTAACCCAGCAGTATACTTACTCTCCATCTTTCTGTTGAAGTGACTTCAAAGTTCACCACTGTCCCTGTATAACCAGTGCACCTTGCGTAAGATCAATGGCATGATAACAAGGACAAATAAGTGAAGCCCATTATCGATCAAAAGTAAAAGTAAGTAAATGCATATGGAGCAGTGTTGTGCGTATATTAGTGCGAGCCTCTTCCTTTTTGCCAACAGCATTTACAAGCTCAGAACTAATATACTTGAAGGGCAAAGGAAAAAAAGAAAGGAACGAAAGGGGATTGCACGCGCACAATACCTTCAAGTCTACAAATTGAAATGAGATTGTATTCATACGTTTTACGTGTCAAAGCCTCCCAAGATCATTAGGAGGCATACCGCAGTGTGAGACTGCGGATGAATTTTGACCACCGGGGTTTTTTTAACGGGAGCTTAAATCTAAGTGTAGTAACGCTTTCGGCCCCATAGAAATGAGAACAATTCTACTGTGCGAGCTTTCTTGTTGATTTCGGCCTAGGTTCGGCTGCGTTGATCCGTCTTCCTGTCCACCATGCGATATGCCGCTTTTGTCACCATGAAGAGGTCCTCAGGCCACCTTCAAGTTCAGCGCGCATGAATCCGCGACGGATTTCGCGCACAATATAGAAGACTCTGCTCGATCAGTTGTGGCTGAGCACATATATGGAACACCTTAACAGGCATCACTACAGCGTTGGATGAGCACGATTCGTGCGTCTCACAGGAGGTACTCTTGAGAAGATGTCGATTCTAGGACGAATACCAGCGCGATACAGAAAGAAACAAGACACACGGGCTGTTCTTTCCAAACATGTTTTAAGATACAGTCGTGCAGGATTCGTACAGAGATATGAGAAGAGACGCAAAACAAAAGAGCAAAGAGAAATAAATTATCTTATATATTTAGATGTCCAAATGCAATTAAGAGCAAAAAAAATCATGGGCGGAGATATATAGCGACTTAGGCGACATCACCGAGCACGTGACTTACGCACACAGGAACAAATCAACTAATATGTTCTGTGTGAAAAAGAAAAATACTAAGACCAACGCAATGTTACGTAGTCACCAAAGCACATCACCACCTCCCCCTATAGCAAGAAGGCATACGTCTTGTCCCTTTCCTGCTCCCACTGACGTTCATTCAAAGAATGTATCAACTCGTGCACCGACTCGCACAAACATCCACCTTGCCGAAAATGGCAGTGGCCACTCTGAGAGCTCGCTGCCGCCGCACTAAACGGACGCAAAGTAAGAGGAATCGCTTGAGAGTCTGTCGATTGCCGCGTAACTTTAACAAGTGCTTGCCTCCGCCTATTTTTTGTTTCCTTTTGTTATTTGGGCAGGTGCTCGCGGCGGGCTGTTGTTGGTGCAGCCGTTCTCGCAGGAGACCTCAAGAGAGAAAGTTTGCCTTTTTTTTTGCTATAGGATAATATGGGCCCGTGTCATACGTGCTTGGCGGCCTATGAGAGCGCGGCGTATATTTTTCGAGCTATGTGGTCACACTGATGCGATCTGCCGGAGGGGCCGAGCATCTCGACGACTCCCTCGCTGGCCGCGCGGAAAGACCGCTTTGAACACCACTTTGTTTGCCACCGAATGGTGAGCATGAATTTGACGCAGGCAAGAGAAAATCCGCATAAAGTTCTTGCGTCTCCACGATGCTACATCTGGTCCGTTGGGAACATAAGATTCAAAGATCGGACAATTTTGCTCATTAGAAAAACTGATGCGCAGAAATTGGGCCCGCAAGATTATACTCGGTTACTACTACTTGTATTATTATTATTATTATTATTATTATTATTATTATTATTATTATTATTATTATTATCAAATATCTTTATTAACGTCATCTTAATTTGAAGTTAAAAATGTTGCAGAGGCAGTGTGGCCACTGCCTGTTGGAAACGCACAGCGCCCGCCTGCCTTAAAATGGTGAGGGTGTAACAAGGGCACAGAATTTGATCACTGAGAAATCGCAGAGGTTGGAAATAGAAAAGAAAAGCAGAAAAGAGAGTGACACCGGAGGTAGTGTAGAAACACTGAAATCAGCCAGCACTCTAAGCCAACAAAAAGAAAGAAGGAAAAAGAGGAAAAGGGAAATAACACGTAGCAGCAACCAAAATGCACCGAGGGGAAAGCAAAGCGATGTGACATTACACGGCGGGGCCGGCGAGAAGCGCTCCAAGAGGTATCACAAACTGTATTGCAGAATTTATATAGAAATGAGAGCACAAATTTTGTACGCACTGGCTTTCCGTTAGTGGCAATTTTTCCAAGACTCCTTCGGACACAGAAAATAGGAGATCATTATTGCTTCTCTAGCTTACCGCTGCCGTCACAAACTCACCGTCGTCATAATTGCGCAAACAGAGCACGGCTTTTCCATGTAAACAGATAGTAATTTGCGCACGGTTCGCTTTATACATTGGCATGCATTGCTCCGTCTGCAGCGTATGCGGGCGCCTCAACCTGATGAGGCAAAGTGGGTAACCCACTCGCGTATTTTGCACTGTTTACGAATCGCTGTTGGTCAGTAAAAGCCACAAGGTGGCCTTGAGAAAAGTTGCCTAAAATAATAATCCGTCATCACGTGGTCGAGCGCGCGTACCGCAAACATACGTCCCACACTCGTCGCGGGCACCCCGTTGCACCGGCGCTGTATCGGCGCCAAAACTCACTAGCTAGAACGACAAAACACTTCCTGCAAAAACCGTCTCACGATGACTGCCACATTATTGTGATTAGCATTGAAGCAATATAGAAGCAATATGTCACGCCGAAACGCATCACATGCGAGACGTGTACGGCGGTTTCCCTCTGGACACGTGGCGCCATCCTGCGACGCCACCGCTAAGTGCGCGCGTGGTGCATGCCAGAATGTATATTTTAATAAAGGGAAAATCACACACCCACCCATTCGCAGCAATTGTTACAAAAGAAACCCATTGTTACGTTTCGCCATCGACGCGCGGTATAGCCGGCGCGGATGCAACGCACGCCGGGGCTTCGTTCAAAACGGCGGACATTTTGGCCCGTTCGGAGCTGCCGCAAAGCCTCCCCGCCAAGCGCGTCCAGGCGTGTTTCAGTGCCACGCGTCTTCGTGTGTGCGTGTGTGTGTGTGTGCCCACGCTTGTCAAAGCGCGGCAGCCGGGGAGAGGAGCTCCCCAAGTGTGAAGCGAGGAGGTCTGACCGGCGCCGGCCCGGCTGATGCGTCACCACACTCGTCTCAACATGTCTCTCAGCGTGTCCGTGCCTCGCTGTCACGTGACCTAGTCCCGTGACCTTCCCGCTTGCCCTCAACTCCGAGAGTATAAGAGCAGCTGCCCCCGGACACCTAGAGAGAGGCTCCGAATTCTTCCGTCGAGAAGCGTGCTCTCCCGTCTCTCCACTTCGGTCGACCTGACAGGCCTCTCTTTTGCGATGTTAGAATAAACAAGTTGTTCTGTTAGCAGTCGACTCATGCTTTGCTCGGACCTTCGGATTCTTCCAGTTATGCCCCAGGCCGCCAGGCAAACGCTACCCTTGGGGCTTGCGACCCATTTGCAACAACTCGTGCCAGCGGTCCGATTGCAATAACGGGTGTCAGCACTGAGGTTCCAACAGCTGGTGGCAGCGGTGGGATCGCGACAACGGAGGCCAGCAGCGAAGATATGCGGTTGACTGTATGGTGAGCAGCACAACGACCATCCGGGAGCAGTGCAGCGAGCCCTGTGTGATGACTGGTTGCCTGCAGCGGGACGACTGAGCTGAATTCTTGGCTGCGAGGTTTGGTGAGTGCGGGACTTTCTTCTGAGTTTTGCCAGCCTTTTGTTAGTGTCAGAAACAGAGCTGGTAATTGTGGTTGTCGTTGCTGCCGGCTAAGTTTGCGGCAAGACAATAGTAGGCAGTAGAGAAAGCAGCATTCAGAGCAGCCATGGATTTGAAGTCGTTGCGCAAACCGAAATTGCTGGAGCTTACAAGAGAGTTGGGTCTGGATGTCTCAGACAAACTCAGAAAACCAGAACTGCTAAGGGATATTCTTGAGTTAGAAGCTGAGGATGACCAGCTGTCGGAATGCCTTGAGACCATTGAGGAGAGGGAGACGGCAAAAAGACAGGAGCGCGAACTTAAAGAACAGAAAGAGCGAGAGCAACAAGAGAAAGAAAAAGAGCGAGAGCAACAAGAGAAAAAAAGAAGAGCGCGATCACGCTTTGGAAATGAAGCGTCTCGAAGTAGAGATGGAACACGCTCGTAATGGAAGTCAGGCACACGGTGCAGGAGAACGAGTATTGTTCAAAATGACTGACCTGATGCGGCCGTTTAAGCTTGGAGAGGACATTGGTTTGTTCCTGGTTAACTTTGAGCGAACGTGCGAGAAGCAGGGGTTCTCTCGGGAAACGGGGCCACAGCGCTTGCTCACTTTGTTACCCGGCGAGGCGGCCGACGTATTCACTCGCTTGGAGAGAGAGGAGGCAGACAATTCCGACAAAGTGAATTCGAGTCTGCTAAAAAAGTACAGGCTGTCAGCGGAGGCGTTCCGTCGGAAGTTTCGGGAAAATGAGAAAGGCAGAAGTGAGTCATATACGGAGTTTGCCTACAGGCTTATGTCAAACATGCAGGAGTGGCTCAAAGAAGAGAAAGCGCTTGGTGACCACGAGAAAGTTCTGCAGTGTTTCGGGCTGGAACAGTTTTAGAGTCGGTTACCTGAGAACGTGCGTTACTGGGTCTTGGATAGGCCAGACGTTAGTACGGTGGCTAGAGCCACTGAGTTAGCCGAAGAGCTTGTGACGCGTAGGGCTCGCGGAGCTAAGGACGGTCAAAAGGGTGAATTTGGCTCCAAGTTTGTGAGGCCGAAGTTCACACCCATGAGAGCAAGGGGGGACACACGTAGTGCGGATGTGAGTGAAAGCAGTCCGACCGAACGTAAGGAGACGCGGCAGCCAAAGCCGAACGCAGAAAGCGGTTCGAGACGAGGCAAGTGCGCGTGTGTTATACGTGCCAGAAGCCGGGTCACTTTTCGGCGCAGTGTCGGGAAAAAAAAACAAAAGTCGTGTTTTTGTCATTATGCAGCACTGACGAGAACATGAAGCTTCTCGAGCCTTACATGCGAGACCTCCTCGGAACGGGAAAGAGTGCCGAGTACTTCGCGATTCCGCAGCGACGATGGATGTAGCTCACCCCTCTTACGTAGAACCCGATATGTTCACGGGCGAGTGCGCATGGATCAAGCAAGCCGTGGAAGCTCATAGCGTGTGTCTCCCCGTAGCAAATGTGCTTATTGAAGGACCTTTCGGAGCACTTGAGACGGAGGCGGCGGTGTCATCTATGCTGCCCCCCCAGTACCCGTACCTATTTTCGAACAGGTCCGATCACCTCCTGCGCGAGAAGGGGCTTTTGTTTAGTGAGGCTAGCGATCAGGCCTTAACCAGATCGAAGGTTCGGGAGCTCGCTGCAAAGGCGGTAGTTGCGGGGCCGACGTTGTCGAACGATGAGAAAGGGTCAGAGGCGCAGCAAGCTCATATTCAGAGCACGTCCGAACTGAATACAATTGAGCCTGTAGCGTTGAAGGCACCAGATACTGGAGAGGAAATGCCCGATGCGGGAAAGCTAGAAGAGCTATCTGCAGATTTGCTCATCGCGCCTACGTCAGACGGACTTAATAGGTTTCTAAAAGTCAGCCGGGCGGCTTTGATAGCCGAGCAAAAGAGGATGACAGCCTAGAAAACATACGCTGCATTGTCAAGGAAGGTAACGCCAAGAAAAATGCTCGCTTTGTGGAAAGAGGTGGGGTCCTGTACCGGAAGTATCTAGACCGCAGGGGAGTGGAGTTCGATCAGCTGATCGTGCCTCAGTGCTACCGTCAGGATCTGTTGCGCTTGTCGCATGGGGGTTCGTGGTCCGGACACCTAGGAGTTAAGAAAACTAAGGACCGTCTCTTGCAAGAGTACTATTGGCCAGGGTGTTTTCGGGACGCAGACCACTTTGTGAAGACATGGGACACCAGTCAGCGGGTGGGCAAACCAGGGGACAAATCGAGGGTGCCGTTGAAGTTGGTACCTATCATTACGGAGCCTTTTAGACGGCTCGTTATTGATACAGTGGGACCTCTGCCGGTAACAGCCACGGGGTACAGACACATTTTGACTGTGATCTGCCCAGCGACAAAGTTCCCTGAAGCAGTGCTGCTTAAAGAACTCAGCTCAGTTGAGATAGTCAATGCACTACGGTCCATATTTGCGCGAGTTGGTTTTCCTGCGGAAATCCAATCAGATCAGGGCACAGTGTGTACTAGCGCTTTGACGACAGCCTTTCTCGAAAGGTGCGGGGTAAAGCTGTTACACAGCTCAGTGTACCACCCCCAGTCGAATTCCGTTGAGAAGCCCCACTCCGTCATGAAGCGCGTGTTGAGAGCATTGTGGTTTGAACAACAAACTGACTGGGAGCTGTTTCTGCCTGGGGTGATGTTTGCATTGAGGACCGCGCCGCATGCGGCTACGGGGTTTTCGCCAGCTGAGCTGGTGTACGGTCGCTCGCTGCGATCTCCGCTTCATATGCTTCGAGACGGATCACTGCCCCCTCCTATGACTGCAGACTATCTCTTTCACAAATGGCCGCCTCCTGCGCTGGAGCCTCGCTTTGCAACAACATTCCTTTGAGGTGCGTTACAAATAGGGGAGTCTCAACGGTAACGCCGATGGCTTAAGTCGAAGCCCTAACGTGGGAATCAGCCTCAAAATTGTTTGTTACTGATGTTTTTCTTCCTGAGGCAGGATTTTTAACATATTGCTTTTGTGTAGTGTTTCAAAGTCATGATGTGCTTTCTAGTGCCATTTTCCGATTTGTGGACGCGTTCTGGATGCTGCTGGACTACTGTAAGGAACTAGGCAGTAGAAAAAAATGGGAAAGAGCCTGGCAGGGGTTAGTGAAGGTTGTGTCGTGCTTGCTGACTGAGCGGTTGAGTTTCGGGGTAGTTCTAACGCTTGCTGGGAACGAGAGAAAAATGGCAACTCTCCCGAAGTCACTTTGCAGTGTCCTGTGTGAACCTGAACATGAGAACGAGGCCTTCTCGGTGCGCTGCGCTCAAGAAACGCCGAGGGACGACCGACTTCGGTTATGAGCATCATCGAGCGACATCCCTCCGGACAGCGGATGCTGTCCCCTGACCATCGGGATCTCCTTCCCCCGGCGGGGTGGTCTGTTACGTTTCGCCTACGACGCGCGGTATAGCCGGCGCGGATGCAACGGACGCTGGGGCTTCGTTCAAAGCGGCGGACATTTTGGCCCGTTCGGAGCTGCCGCAAAGCCTCCCAGCCAAGCCCGTCCAGGCGTGTTTCAGTGCCACGTGTCTTCGTGTGTGCGTGTGTGTGTGTGTGCCCACGCTTGTCAAAGCGCGGAAGCCGGGGAGAGGAGCTCCCCAAGTGTGAAGCGAGGAGGTCTGACCGGCGCCGGCCCGGCTGATGCGTCACCACAGTCGTCTCAACATGTCTCTCGGTGTGTCCGTGCCTCGCTGTCACGTGACCTCGTCCCATGACGTTCCCTCTTGCCCTCAACTCCGAGAGTATAAGAGCAGCTGCCCCCGGACGCCAGGAGAGAGGCTCCGATTTCTTCTGCTGAGTAACGTGCTCTCCCGTCTCTCCACTTCGGTCGACCTGACCGGCCGCTCTTTTGCGATGTTAGAATAAACAAGTTGTTCTGTTAGCAGTCGACTCATGCTTTGCTCGGACCTCCGGATGCTTCCAGTTGCGCCCCAGGCCGCCAGGCCAACGCTACCCTTGGGGCTTGCGACCCATTTGCAACAACTCGTGCCAGCGGTCCGATTGCAATAACGGGTGTCAGCACTGAGGTTCCAACACCATACGGGTTCCTCGAAGGAAAAGCCTCGCATTTGGAGAAAAATTCGTCCTGGTGTGGGACTCGAACGCGGAACCACCATCTTTCTGGGACAGCCACTCTACCATCTGGGCTAACCAGGCGGCTTGCAGATGGTAGGGCGAAGTGAAATTTATGAATTTGACGTAATAGTTCTGCGGAAATGCGCATGGTGGAGAGTAGACCAGGACGAATTTTTCTTCAACTGTGAGGCTCCTCTTTCGAGGAATCCATATGGGTTTCCTTTGTAGCAATTGCTACGAAAGGGTGGATGTCTGATTTTCCTTTTATTAGGTACTCTCCTCCCCCTTGCGGGTTTCGGCAGAACTATTACCTCAAAATGTATATTCACACAGCATTGTCGGACTATAGGTATATGGTCCGGGCTTGATACTGTCCTGCAGTGGAGGAATAGAAAAGAAAAACGTATTTCCGCCACTGAAGAGCAGCGCAAGTCCAGTGGGACTTACCTAGTGGCTAAAGCCGGCGTCAAAGAGGTTCGTGTCGAATATCGAGTACCACATACTCGGCGACACAATTTGGCGGAACGGCTCGTTTCGACCCATTAGACGACGCACCAAAGTTGGTGTGGAAAAGGCTAAAAGGGACAACCTGACAGACAAGCATGTCGCAATCAGGTTAAAGTTCTGAAAGAATGCTAATCACATTAGCTCTAGGCCTACCTAGTGAACAAAGCGTCACCCACAGACACTGAATCTTGCCAGCTTCATTCTTCTGTAGGATCGCGCTTTCGACGCAGTGGTGGCGATTCTGAGGAACCGTGCCCCTGCATCCCCCCACGAGGCCAATAGCGCTGTGAACAACGCCGTAGGGGCGCGAGAATATCCGAAGCTTTCGAGCAACGAACCCAATATTGTCCAACTTGACTCGGTCTTCGAATCGATCACTCACTGTCAATCAATGCGAATATATTTCGAATCGCTTTCGAACATTTTACATCGTCATTTGCGGACGATCAAACAGATTCAGAGGAGCAGGGCGATAAGTGTTATCCAAGCAGTCACAATAGATATAAGACCCGACAAATTACGTTGTGCCCCTTCGCTCAGGGAGCAACAATTTGCGGGATAAACCGCTATCATTCGAACACAGTGAAGAATTCTGAGCATGCGTACAAACTGCTTATTTGTAATGATCCAGTTGTTCTTTTTAATGAACAACACTGTCAATGTCTGAAACATACCCCTCGGAAACTACGCAGCAGCCAAACATGCACCCACACCTAACGGAGATCAACAAATATCGTCAAAAATAAATAAAATGCGAAATCAATTCCGAACCACAATACACTTGCTGGAGCATTAAAGGAATAAAGAAATTACCAGCAGAGGAACGCGAAAATTCGATATTTAAGCATTCCTAACATTTTCTCGCCATAGGGCACGCATTATATAACCCTCAACTTCTTTGTATTGCACGGCTGCTTATCTCAAGCGCTCACCACTGAAATGTACGTACGTGTATTCCACAGGCTTCTGTTTTTTTTTATCACCTGCAGCATAGGCTGACAAGGAAATTTATTCACCCGTAGGCACGCTTACAACTGTGGTAAAACGAAAAGTACAATATGAGGTTTTGTTTACATCATACTTGATGTAAACAAAACAGATTAACAAATGAAATAATAAAAGGGGTCTGCTTGACACTGGCTTTGCCACACACAACAACAACAAAACTCATTACCGTATCCACGCAAAAGCATTATTGTCGGCCTCGAATTTATGAAAGGTACTCGGCGCACATACAGACACAGTCTGAACGCGGGCAACCGAATTGAGCATTATTCTGGCTGTAGAAAGACTTTGCCTCGGGAGACAGTTATGTACCGCGAAGACCAGCAGCGAGGAAACTCGGCTTCATTGTGTTTGAAAAACTGTTCAAGATGACCCCATATTATCACCCGTAGCTTCCGCATTCTGGGGTACATTGCTTTAGTTGTCTGCCGAGATCGTTCTGCGATGTTACGGAAGCACCACAAAATGTAGCTAACGCTGTAGTAGACGAGACTCGCAAACCGATCTCTGCGCTGTGGCGGCCGCACGATGGATACGTGTGAAAATCCGGTGTTGGCGCCCGGTGTCGGACGTCGATTCGTCGAAAAGAATTTTCGAATCACCCATACCAAGGCCATCCATGTGACGCAATGAAATTACTGAACTAACTCAATTTCTCCAGCGAAATACGTGAAAAAAACGTAAACTACGACATACACACAACCTACAGACATGATAGCTCTCGGTTTGTTATTTCGCCATGCGAGAAAACATAATTGTGTTACGCGAACACTCAAAGTAACCACGTTTCCAGTGGTTCTACAATTCACAGACCGGCCGCCATTTGCGCATGCCGGCGCATGGGTGTCACGGGGGCCACGGAGCGGCGCGCCCGGTTCCATGCAATACCTCCAGCTGGCGCCCGCCGCCGCATCGCGGCCCACGCAAGGGGCCGCGTTTGCAACACAAAAGCCCGCCTTCGTGCATGGCGTAGGCAGCCAGCGTTTCCCGGAAAATGTTACGGTTACATACGCCATAGTTGCCCTAAAACGTGAGAAGCAGTCAGAGATGTTTGAACAAAGCCCCTTAAACTTCGGAAAGTATTGCCACGCTAGGAAGCCGGCCGCTTCCTCCTCGCGCGCTATTGCCGAGGCCGATGCCACGTCGCTATTGGGCTAATAGCATCACGTGGGCCCTCGCGTGGTGCATCAGCGCCATTTTTCCTTGAGAAGCGTCTACGGAGTGGCGAGGAGTGCATGTTGGCGCCGTTGCCACGCTCGAGCAGTGTAGGCGGCGCCACGGTCGAGGAGGGAACGTGAAAGAGAGGAGAAACGAGGAGGAGTGAAGGCGGAGAAGGAGAGTATCGCTGCTTTACGAAGTTTAAGGGGCTTTATATTTGAATACTGTCGCGTTCCACTCTTAAAGGCGAAGCTTAAGCGTCCTCCAAATTTTCTTGTCACCTTATTCCACGAATCCTACATCCTACATCCTAAGCTGCAGTGCTTTTTTTATTTTTAGCTTATCTATTAGCCGTCTTGTCCGCTAACCGTAGGCAGTTACTCAAAAATATACTTCGCTGCTTCTCTGGTTTGCACCTACGGGGTGGCAATTATTTACAAAGTTTCGCTGCAAAGTTAAATGATCAAGTATTCAGGGCATCAAAAAGCAAAAGGCTTTATAACATATTGTATTGTTTGTAAGTGCTGTAGAGTGGTAGCCACTATTTAGCAGCATCTCTGTTCTACAGTAACTTATCTCAGAATGGCTTTCCTTTTGAAGGTAGCACACAGGTCTATTTTTTTATGACAACCGCATTTATTTGGTAACCAACGTGTATTTGAACAACCATTGCAGCTATACCTGACAACTTTAGGTTCTTCACCCTTTGTTCGTGATAAAGGGTGGGTTCAGTTTCCCATGCTCCAGTGAAACATCGTCACGCTTGAGCTTTGTTCAAAGCATCGTCCCGCTTGCTCCGCACTTCAAACAGAATGTCTGCGCCGATAAGGCCGTTAACCGTGCATACTACCTTAATTTTGACGCATGCGGTAGCGCTCATAATGCTTCACTGTGTTTGATGATGAGCGCCTTGTCTATAGATATGATTGCCTGCGCATTGACACGTTAAACCTACTCACCCCTCCCCCAGACACGCGTTTTTCACATACGGGTTTTTATACTTCTATTTACTGTGTTTTTCAAATTTAATGTAGCTACCTGGTCAGTCAGTAGTACGAGTAAACAATATGAAGCCTGAATCATTCGCCTCAATCATTCGTAACTACAAAAGACGACAGCTGCAACATCTGCCAGAATCTCAATATCACTCTGATATTCGATCAGAAAACAACCTAATATTACGTTAAGCCCGGGAGATGGTCTCGTTTAGGCGAAAGACGAAAGCCCAACTATAGACATCGGGTGAGGAGGAAAGGACGCGCGGAGAACTTTTCTTATCTCTGGCTTGTGCGATCCGGCGCGGCGTTGCTTGGTTGGGTTGGCGTCGCGTGCTGCCAAACGATTTGGGGAATGTTAGTGCTCGTTCTCCGTGGAATCGACGGGATGTCAGTTCATACAAAGCCGTCGACCATCAACTCTGCAGCGTTTCGGTGCAGCGCTAACTAGAGCATGAGGACATTTGTCCTGGCTGCGCTAACATTCGACGTGCATCGTATGTGTATGTTGTGAACTGCTTTGGCAGAATCGTGTTTTCTCGCATACTTGGACTAAGCGCTATATACAACTAACATATCCATGGGACCAGGCAGCTATCACTGCTTCGAACGCTCGTTCAGTGCCCAGCCAGCCACTCGACCACTCGGCAAGTGTGATTGAGGCACTAAAGTGCGCTGATATAACTAACCAAAATATTTTGTTCATGGGCGGAAACCTCTTTCAACCAACCAGGTAGTTCCATAAAGTATCACCGATTTTTGAAGTATCACCGAAAATTTGAACGGTGGTGAAATTAAAGAGCTCAGCTTATTTCGTAGCAGAACGGTACCCACGCTGTTAAGATCGTCATATGCGTCGTAACTACTCATTGATACTAAACCTACAGCTTAAAACTACAGCGACAAAGCTGAAGCAAGAACGCATTAGTGAAAAAGCATTCAAAAATGTACCATTGATCTACGAGGATGATTGTAGAATCAAACACGCGCGTTCCCATCCGGCTGGGTGATCCGGCCATCCCAACGGCGCAGAAACTTCGGTTATGCTGACTTAAATCCTGTCAGTATGTGTGTACATGAGTCAGTACGGTTTACAGAACTGGTTTCGACGTAGAAGACGTCACGTCACACTAATGAGACGATACGAGCAGGAAAACAACGACCAAACGCTGCATCCAATCGTATAAGTGACATACAACACGGAGCGTTTGCCAGAGCCAGCATGCCGACTGCCCATAGATGGCGCCACTGGCTCCGCAATATGGCGGCGCCCATAAAAAAAAAAAGAGGTTTATGCTGAGACTCCAGTGCGCAGTTGCCTTCTGACGCTAAAACACGAGAAAGCTTGTGGAGCGCCTATTAGCTTCGCTCAGATACAGTTCGGTCACGTGTGCCAGTCGCATCGGCGAAGCGCGCTCGCAGCCACATTTATTGCCGTGCTACGGCTTGTTGCCGATGCTGAAGTTCTTGCGCAGTACAAGGATTGGCGTGAAGGGCTTGCGCATCCTGCACCTGCCCAGGAAGTCGGCCATGTGCACGTTGAAGTAAAGCCAGGCGAAGCGCTTCCGCGGCTTCTTCACCAAAACGTACTTCATCTGCGCAGCCAGCACACCCGTTACGCGCCAAGCACGCGCGCGGACATTAGAGACTGACCTTTTCTGCCACAGTAACGTCGTTGTCGAAGACCAGGATCACCTTTTTTGTATCCGCGCCGTACGCAATATTGGTGTCCTGGACGTGTTTCTTTGAGCCACTCTCGCAACCCTGCAGGAAAAAAGAAGCGCTTCATTTTGCTATGCAGCCCTTCTTATGCTATATATTCGTATGTCGTACAAAGCCCACTGCCAAAGGCGATGGCTGACAGTGACTGGGCCGCTTTACGTTTGTTAGTACGTCATCGTGTATGTCTTCTGTGGCGCCGAGAAAAAAAAGCGAGCCAATGTTGAGTAAACATTAAGTGCACATCATGGAAAGCAGTTTCAACGAAACGATCATCGTTCTCTTCGCAACGGCTTGTTTGCGCACATGCAAGAGAAGGTGGCAAATATACGAGGTACCAACGTGGCGGTTCAAGCCAATCCGTCAATGCATAAATAAGAGGGCCTGGTAGGCAGCCTTCCTCCGGCTAAACCGTTGACTCGTTTACAATCAAATTTGGCACCGAAGTTGCATTGCGCAGGTCATAGAGCCGATTACCCATTTCGTACGATTACTTGCCCGCGGCTTGGTTATGAACAAATCACAAGGAGTCTTCTGTGGCACCGATGCAGCTGGAAAATTCGAAGTGCACCGGTGACATAATGCTTTTTATTTTGAATAGTATTAGAGTTTTTTTTTGCGTTTCTGGTATAGCAGACTGCAAGCGGACTGGTCGTATTACCGTTTGAGCGGAGGCGCTAACGTCTATGCCCTGCACTGTGCAGCCACCTGGTGGCACAATGCTCAACTAGACAAACATGGAGCTAATACTGCAGTAAGCGATTGTAATCTACTTCACTCCTGGCGTAAATTTTCACCAGTGGCGTAATCGTGTTGTTGCAGAGAGATCGCACAGCCATGAGTCTATGGCTGTGCGCTTAGGAATTTTATCTTCCGCTTTCTTCCAGTCAAAACTTGCCATCACCAGCTCCTTTTCCACTTGGGTCTCTTTCATGCTCTTTTTTTCTTCAAATACAACCTCGTCGTTGCCTTGGAGAGACTCGGCTGTTATTTTTCGGATGTAATTTAAGGCTACTTTCCCTTCCAAATTGTTTCCATCTTCGTCTAGGATATGTTGGTGTATTGTCGTTGACTTCCTGCCTAATAATTTGATATGGTTCAAAACACTCTCGGTGTGGCCTTCTTTTTCTCACGTATTTCCGACAACCAACGTTCCTTTTCACCTTTTATCTGTTCTTGCACCGGTACTTGAACCATAGACTTTTTTCTCCCGGTATATTTCCCACTTACTGGCGACTTCATCCTGCGGCAACTGCACTTTCTTTGCCTGCCCGTGCTCTCGGGATGCTTTCTGTCGGTCGGCCATCGCTTCTCGTATCTCTCTGTTCCAACAGCTTTTCGGTTTCTTTTTTCATTTCCAAGAAACATGTTGTTTCTCTTTCTGTATTTCTGTCGTTATTACACTTAGCAGCTGACTATATTCCCACCCCTTACTTGGCCATTTGCAAAGTACTTCCTCGACTCTAGTGAGTATATTTGTTATTTGTTTAGCGTTCAAATTTGGACGGGCCATTTTGCACTCCTTGCCCTTTCCCAACTACATATCCCATTTTCAAAATAATACCTTTATGGTCACTCCCTATGCTGCTATACCATTCCTCATCAATGAGCATTTCTCTCAACATATCATGAATTCCTTCTTTCATCAGACAGTAATCAATGGTCGATTGCCGGTTTCCCACTTCCCACGTGATCTGCCCTTCACACTTAGACCCTGTACTCACGATAACCAGATTATGTTGCTCCCAAAGGTCTAGCATTGACTTCCCGTTGTTGTAGGTATAGTCATCTAAATCCTGTATGCGGGCATTCACGTCACCTAATAGGATAATTTCAGCATCATTCCCGAAACCGTTAACATAAGCACTTATACATTCCACTAACTCTTTATTCTTCTCTGCGCAATCCTTTCCGGTCCACAAATACGTAACGCCCAGCCAAGTTTTTCCCCACTCATGCACCTGATAACTAAAGAATCTCTTGACATCTTAAATTTACTCTACCCATTGAGGGGGGGAGGGAGGGGGGGCTCCCTGATGGATGAGCATTCCGACTCCCCCTCGCTTTCTTTCTGACTTAGTTCTGTGGCACCATTCCCAAACAAAAATCTCCATCACTGGCGGTTCTTCCGAGTCTCTAAGGTGCGTTTCTGTAATCGCACACACCCCTATTTTTTCCCTATGTAACTGCTCCTCAATCTCTGCCCACTTTTCCTTTCTTCTGCCATCCTGCGTGTTTATGTAGTCTATTGAATGGCGAGCTCTCTTTCTTGCTTTCCTCCCATTTCTGTTATTGGGGGCCAGGACATCTTGAGGTTCCCTTAGGGGACATTCTTCATTAATACCTACTCTGGCCTCCTGAGCACCCGTGGGCCCCCCAAAAGAGCAACACCGCGAGCAGCAAGCAGCAGCTTACTCAGCTTACTTCTCGCGCAAGCCTGTAATTGAAGTGGACCCCGTGTTGTTGAAAACCACCACACCTTCTGACTTCCCTGTTTACTTCGACAACTTCGAAGCCTTTGTCACGGCTAATTTTCCACATCGCCTAATTAGCAGCCACTACGGCTGTTTGTAGGTGATTGTCACGTACAGGCGCCTCCGGCACCGTGCACACCGCGATCGGCACCTAAGGGGATAGCTCGCGCAAGTCCGTAAAGTGACGACGCCACCTGCAGGGTTTTCTCTCCGTACTGCGAGCGCACGACATGTTCAACTTGTTGCAGCATGTGTGGCCTGGGGGCTCATACATGACGTGATTTACAGCGTTCACTTTCTTGGGCTGGCTTCGTGTTCCCATCATCTGATCCTTGGGTGGGATTTTTCGTCATGTTATCACAACGTTATCGACTGCGCGCGAGCTCAGGTTCAACTTTCTGCATTCTGTGAGACGCCCTGTGCCCATGTGACCGTTGGTGATTGAAAGCTTGTCGTTACCGCGGATACTGTCCTCCCCCCTCAGAGTGCCGTCATTGTTCCCTGTTTCCTGTACCGCCGTTTGCGATGCTACCGTTCTGCTCACGTCATCCGACATGCTTCGGCGCCACCGCAATAGGTCACTGTTATCTTCCTACCTCGCGCTTTAGCAAGATAATAATAATAATAAGTATTCCTGGATTACTTATTTGCAATCCCAACTCAGGCCCCCTGACTTTGTATCGTAATGAAACGCTTGGCGACGTTCAAGCTGCAGATGCTGATGCTATTGGGCCCCTTGATCTCCCCGAGCCTGAGACGAGACATCAATTGAATGCCCTGACACCTCACCTTGCACCCGACGCCGTGCTCTCGGATTTTTTTCACCGCTCCATCGACAACAATCTCGCTCCTGCTGAACGGGCTCAGCTTCTTGCCCTTATACCGGATTTCCGCAGATCATTTGATTTCCCGCAAGCGTTACTAGGCAGAATAAATACGGCTGTCCACACTTTTGACATGGGAATTCAGGGTGTTTTGCGACAACGTCCCTATCCTGTGTCACCTGCGGAGCGTCATGTCATTAGAGTGAAAGTTGACCACATGTTCAGCGCGGGGTCACCGCGCCTTCTTGTAGCCTGCGGCCACCTCTTGCAGGTCTGGTTAAAAAGGATAGAGGGCTCAATTAGATTATGTGTAAACGGCAGGTTCCACAACGAGATTACTGGAAATTATGTTTCTCCTCTTCCCCGTACAGACAACGGCCTCGACTGCTTACAGGGTGCCGAATTTTTTGCTTCCCTCGACTTGCTATCCGGATATTGACAAGTCTCTATGGCGGAGTGTGATCGTCCGAAGACGGCGCTTGTTATACCGGATGGCCTGTATGAGCAGAGATGCCATTCGGACTTTACAATGTGACCGCACCTTTTGAGCGAATGACGGAGGGCTTTTTACGTGGCCTCAAATGGAAGATACGTTTCAGCTATCTGGATGATGCCGTCTTGTTCGCCCCCTATTTCGCCACTTATCTCACTCATTTACGTGCAATTCTACAGGTGCCTTACAAACGCACGCCTTCAACTCAACCTGAAGAAGTGTTACTTCGGAACTCGCTGGCTCACCATCTTTGGCCACGTCGTCTCTAAAGATGGCATTACCCCTGGCTCGGAAAAAAATGCGTGCTGTTGCCGAGTTTTCGAAGCGTTCTGCCATCAAAGAACTTAAAAGCTTTGTCGGCTTGCCTTCCTATTTTCGTAGCTTCGTCGAAAATTTCGCCTGAATCATATCCCCACTTATGAAGCTTCTCGCCAGCCCCAGCGACCTTTCTCACAGGACACCGGCCTGCCACAACGCCTTTGCAACATTCCGCCGACTAATTAATTCACTACCCGTGCCACACGATTATGACCCTGCTGCGCTAAGCGAAATACATATAGATGCCAATGGTGTCAGTCCTGATGCAGTTCTCGGGCAACGCAAGCATGAGCGCCCTGACAAAACAAGTTTCCTGAGTTTGTGTTTACGTATGCAAGCTGGGCCCTCACGAAGGCGGACAGACAGACAGACAGTGAACTTTTATGAAGGTCCTGAGGGACTAGCCGGCGGAGACCCGTTGGGACCCCCGGCTCGCCGCTGGCTGCTCCCATGTCGGAATCGGGACGCCAACCAAGACCGTCTTTCTCGAAGGTGCACAGCTCTCTTGCATACATGCGTGAGTTGCGAGAGAGATACCTGGGGACTTTTGCGTCTTAAAATCGGCCTTTCCCTCGGCCGCTCTTTCACGGGCCCTCTGGACGGCCATGGACTGGAGCTTGAGTTCTGTGCTAGATTTGGCCTTCTCCCAGTCCCGTTCGCTCGTGAAGGACGTATCCCGTAACGCAGGACACTGCCAGAGCATATGAGATAGAGTGCTAACTTCCTCTCCACAATCCGGGCACTGTGGGTCAATTTCTGGGTAAATCGTGATTCCGTCTGAAGGTCTGGTAAATCCTGCTTCCGTCTGGGTAAATCCGTCTGGAGCATCCTAAGCGTGATCGATTGAGATCTGCATAGATTTGGATGTGTTCCTCTTTGTAAGTTTACGTATGCAAGCTGCGCCCTCACGAAGGCGGAAGCGAAATATTTGGTCACCGAAAAAGAGTGCGTCACAATTTTGTCGGTGTTAGGAAATTTCGCCCTCATTTGTACGGCAGTCCTTTCGACGTTGTAGCTGACCATCACGCACTCTGCTGGTTGGCATTACTGAAGGATCCCTCCGGTTGCCTCGGTCATTGGGCTCATAGTCAACTAGAATTCGACATTCGCGTCATTTGCCAATCCAGCCGGCTACAAGCATTTTGAAGCGGATGCGCTCTCCCGGTCACCAGCGAAATCCGACGAAGGGCCACCTTGAACGTCGTTCTTTTCCAAGCTTTACGTCATTGTGTAATAGTTTCACGCGTTATTCAACGGCCTTCCTAGTCTTTTTTTATATTTACCTTTCGCTTTGTTGTCGGCACCCTCTTCTTCTCACAATTACTCTTCTATTCAATGCGTGACAGACCAGCCCTGGGCCGTCCGGCAAGCCGAAGATGCCGCCCGAGTCCAAAGACTTCGAGCCGCCACCTGAGGCTACCAGAACAAAAAACTGCCGGACCATTCATTAATAAGGTTTCTTCTACTTCTTCATTGCGTGTTTCTCTTCCATATTTGCCAATCGCCTCTTAATAATTCTACTGCGGGCAAGTTCACTTTCCCCGTGCTCTCGCTGAACCCCAAGTGCTTCAAGCAGGCCAGTGATTCCTAAATCGACCACTGGGCAGAGATCTTCACATTCTAATACATGTTCCATCATTTACCTAGCTTTCCTTAGCGAAAACAGAAGCGTTTTCGCATTGTGTCCCCCCATCGTAATGCGGCCACCGGGGCCAGGGATCGAGCCCATGACTTGGTGGCTAGAAGCGGTCACCATAAGAAGTGAGCCAGGTACCCCCACGAGTTTCGAGTTTCGTACAAAAATACTGTCAGGACGGTGCTGCGATCGTTCCGCTGCCACGGGATCCCCGAGGTTGGATGTGTCTGGATGTCTTCGTGCCCAGGACTTCAGACGTATTCTTGCGGGTTTAAATTAGAGCTTTAGGTTTCTCATTTTACGAGCTATCTCAGTTTTGTAACCACGGGAAGGCAATAAAGGTTGGCGCACTTGTACGAATACCGCGAATTGTTGCATGTTTGGTTGAGAAACGATCGATCATCACAGCAACAAAGCCGTTTTGAAGCCAAAAAGTGGGAAGTCTGGGCAAATCCATGTAGTATGCCCATCATTAAACCAAGACCGTCTTTCTCGAAGGTGTACAGCTCTCATGCATTGATTTGCGAGAGAGATACCTGGGGACTTTTGCGTCTTGGAATCGGCATTACCCTATACTCCGCTCCATACATAGTAGTCAACGTTGTGGAAGCTACGCAAGAAGTTCGGTCAAGAAGAGTTCTCACTCGGCGCGTTGCGCCCATGCTTCGCTACGCGTCAACAGTGTTTGCTCGCGCGAGCACACACGTGAGGCTCCTCGCGGCGGGTTGCAAGTAAAAAACACGAAAAGAACAACAAAAATGAGAATGATCTAAAACAGCGTTTTAGCAGCCGTACAACGCAGTCTGTTTGTTTCTAATGATTAAAACTTGTTTCATTCAATGCTGAGCCTACCTAAATATAAAAAGAAAACAGTTGCGCACAATTGCGGTCCGAAAACATCGAACTACATCCAAGTGCGAACGAAGCCACTGCAAGAAGTCTCTTGCCTCCTTAGCCTTGATTGCTACGTATGGAATGGAGTACAGGTGCTACGAAGGACGCGCCTTCCTGCGTTCTTGTCTAAGCGAGAAGCGCTACGCCACAGCAGATAAATGCTCCGGAAAATGCTCGCTCTTCGTTCACAACGCAATCCTTAGGCTCATGGCTGCGAGGTCTTAAGTTCGAATCACGTTTATGACGATTTTTTTTTGCAATAGTGCTGCATTTCAACGAACCCGTGTCGCCGAAAATTGGGTGTCGACGTTGGCGGACTTATCCGTAAGTGAAAATTTCCGCATATATTTAGGCATATGTATAGGCCACGCCTTGCTATATGACATGCTGTATATTCGGGTTACAATGCCCCAGCATTCTATCACTAAACTTGCCCATACTTTGTCTTCCATTCTTGACAAAGTTATTCCTGCGAATTTTGAGAATGACAGCCCACAAACAAATGTCGTGAAAGAAAACACCGACAGCGCATGCCTTTTATGTTACATGTTCTCAGACACAAATATTAAGTGCAAAGCAATAACAGAAACGTCAAAATGATTTTTTTCATGCGTGCCTGTGCCCAATTTCTGGGATTGGCCCACGCAAGAGGCAGCGTTTCTTCCAGAAAGCTCGCCTCCTTGCGTAGCGTTCGTGGCCAGCGTTTCCCTGTAAACATTACGGTTACATACGCTGCAGTTGCCGGCTAGCGTGAGAAGCAGTCAGGAATCTTTGAACGCTATCATGTTCCACTCTTAAAGGCGAAGCTTAAATGTCCTCCAAGTTTTTATATTATTTTCCCCATTTCCTTACGCAGTGCATGTCCTTTTATCCTTTGCTTCACCACCACGTCTGACCCGGAGGGTTCTTGCTAAGTTGAGCTACGCACTAGAGAGGGACGAGGTACGGGGAGGAAGATGCCGTCTTAGTGGCTACAGATTAACGTATAACAGTACTTTGTTTATTTAGAATCCATTTTATTCTACATTATCCATTAGCGAGTTATCCTGAAGTTCGTGCTCATGGCTAGGCCGTCGTCAACCACCCTGGCACTGGCGGTATAGTGACGCTGGCAAAATGGCGAGAGGGCCGAATCCAGAATGGGAAGCATCAAACCTTGTTACGTCCGCCCTAGTGGCACGGCTGCGAATCACTGACGCACACAAAACTGCCGCTTCGCCAATACGGACTCTATATCGGCCACAGCGCCGTCTTCCGCGGTAGTAGGCACACAAACAATTTGAACAGCAACGGACTCAACATTCCCCAGCAAAAAGTCTCCACATGTCTGCCTCTTTGAGGACTGTGGGGCAGGGCACATTTCGATAAAGACGGCCGATCTTCCTGACTTTGGTGTTGGCCGAACAACTACACTTTCAGCTCTCGTAGGCACTAGCGTCAACGGCCGCTCATATAATTTGGGTAGGAAACGACAGCATGCTTTAAAAAACAAGGATGTTGCTCCCGTCGGGAGACAGCGTTGCAGCAAAGCTCTACAGGTTTATCAAACCGGTGACTTCATACCATATCCAGCGGCACAAGGGTCGCTGCCACGCATTGCTTGTAGAGACGGTCGCGAGTGAGGGCGCTGGTTTGGTCCTCCGCAAAGCTGTACATCATGGCACCCATCTCAAGCGAGAGGCCCACAAAGACGTCCCTGTTGCCGTAGATGGTGTTACTCTTCTCATTTACCAGTTCCATGTTCCGCTCCTGCGAGTGAAGCGTCGGTTTCACACTTCCGTCTTGAGAATGCACGTACTGAGAATTATGATGATCGCTGTGAAACTCTAAAAAAAAGGAAGTGGGTTTTACATGTCGTGGCGGCAAAACTGTTCCACTTTGTCTTACATTTTCATACATTCTTGGGAAAAGTTATTTTTGTGATGTCTGATAAGGAACTATGACGAAATAATAACGCCATAGCGTTAAGGGCACCCTACCGCAAAATATCCGACGTCGGCGTCCCGCGGCAGGTGTCCAGCGTTGGACATCTTTTCAGGAAAAATGAATTTGGACCACGCATACCCAACAACGCAGGCCCTCAGGCCCTCCATGTGGAGCAACGAAGTTACGGAACTAATTCAATTTTCAATGTAAAATACGTAGAAAAATCGTAAAATACACCTTACACGCACCCAACAGACGTGATATAGCGTCGGATTCTAACTTGAATATGCGAGAAAACAAAATTCCATTGTGCGAAAACTCAGAAAAAGCACGAACCCCTTTTCCAGCGTTTCTAGTATTCACAGAATGGCCATAGCATCCCAGATTTGCGCCCGCAAATCTCAAAGACCCTAAAGCGGCGCGCCCGGTTCCTTGCAACACATACATATGGCGCTCGCCTACGTCGCATAGTGGCTCACGCAACAGTCCGCTCTTCTAACAGAAAGCTCGCCTTCAAGCATAGCGCTCGCCGCCAGAGTTTCCCGGTAGACATTAAGGTTACATAAGCTGCAGTTGCCGGGAAGCCGGCGAAGTAGTCAGGGATCTTTGAATGCTATCGCGTTCCTCTCTAAAAGGCGAAGCTCAAGCGTCCTCCATTTTTTCCTTACAGATCCGCATAGTGTCATATTTTATGCATTAGATAATAGACAGCTTTAGAATTGGGGACCTAAGTGTCTGAGTTCCCAAGTCACGTTGGGTGGGCTGCTCTTGGGTTTAGAGGAGCAGCAGTTCGAAAATGAGGTCAAATGCAGACTGCGTTGCGGACTACGCAGTGGGAAAGAATAAAATGGTGCCTGAAAGCAAGAAGGAAGAAAAGATTTTCTGACAAGTGAAAACGGGCAGAATGTATTTTTGAGCAAAAAGGGCACACAGTAAAGTGCAATAAACCTAACCACTGTGGTATTAGTTATGCGAATAAAGTATGCTTATTTAAGCCAAGCAAAGCCGCAAGGCCGACCCAAGACGGCTTAGGGGATCACGCTATCTTTTGTTTTATTTTTGGGCATTGGTCAACACAAGCGCAAGAACGGGAAACTGCCGTGGGTTATGCGCATGCGCACTTGGGGCCCGCAATTTTCTGGGTCCCCATGCCACTTGGATCCCCAATTCTAAACCTTTCTAACTAAGGTGCAATCACGTTTGACATCACCAAACTGACGAGCCTCTGCTGTGTATGGCCGTGGTGTAACTGGAACTATATTTCGAGGGGGGGGGGGGCGCACCGATTTATCCGGGCACGGGAAGGGGGAGATAGGTTGAGGGGGCTGGCAAGACTGCACGCTAACACACAAACTTTTTTTGAGGGAGGGGGTGCGCCTACGGTGGGCCATTTATTGGCTACGCCTTCAGTCTAAATGGCAATCCCGAATGGAGGGTTCTTACTGTGACCTATACGGTCGGCCTACGCGCCTACATTCTCGGGAGCCCAGTTCACGTTTCCTGTAAATGCAAAAAGTGCAAGACATTGCGCATGTTAGGGCGCCATAATCTAAAGCTATTGCAAAATTTCTATTCCAATTCTGCAATCAGCCCACCGCGACTGGTCAAAAATTTTGTTGGAACACCCCCACTTCTCCTGCCTGTCACGCGACCTCTGATGTCTGATATGACGTCGACATCTGATATGACATGCATATGACGTCGACATATGACATCTGATATGACATGCATCTGATATGACGTGTACACACTGATTATGCGTAATTTGTCCGAACAAAACAAAAATAGATATTTCTGATTCGACCCCTTTTTGCCATTATCCCTCGGCTATTGGTCAAATGTTTTCGGGCTGCTGCCACTTCACCTGCCTCTCACGCAACGTCACAAAACAGCTAAAGCTTACCGCGTCAAAGTGACGCGTAAGCGTTGAAGATGCAATAATATGCCGAAAAAAAAAACTGAATTTTCTTCTGAATAAACGCAGGCTGCCCCGTTCCGAAAGCAATAAAAGATGGCTGCCGCCGATCGCTGAGGCACTGGCTACACGCCCCTGCTGGATAGCATGGGTTTATTTGCGTGTAATAAAACTTTTGCGTGGCCGTGTAACGCTTTCGAGAACTTTCGGCAAGTTTACGACTTCGTTCTGCCAACTCTTCTGTGCTTAGGATCCGTTTTAGCGTCATTCTTAAGCTTTCGTTGCATGCCGCCGCGAATGTCGACAAACCACCGCAAGCTAAGTAAGAGAAAGAGGACCAATCGCAGACGCCGGCACCACCCTCTTCGACCGGTTATCAATATTCAGTGCAGTGGCTCGGCCCCATCGAATCCCTCTTCACTTGAGCATGTTCCTCGCCTCTTGTGAGCCAATTAGACAAGCTGCTCACTTCAGGCAATGTTATTTCTTTTAAAAAATAAAAGTGACCTCCTATGCACGAGGGGAGTATTTCATTGGTTTGTTCAGACAACCCTGCGGGGGACCGCCCGATGCTTGTGTCAGCGGTTACGCAAATTTGACGCCAGGAGTATGAAATAAAAACATATTGGAATAGCTTTACGTTACACGGCCCTTGATTACCGAAACAACCAACTAGCCCAGTTAGGACTGCCTTTGGCAGCCCCGGTTGAATTTAGTTGACAAAATAAACCAAGTCATTGAAGACTTCTCAACAGAAACAAATATTGTTTTCTTGTTGTGACACTTCTGTGTGTGTTTTGCGAAATTACGTTGTCGGAAGTCACCAGTAAGTAAATAAATGACTGAGGAACGATGTATATCTTCGTAAGCGTCTTGTTTTGTGTGCCTGTCTTTTGTTGCTCGACAAAAAAACGCCCATATATTCTGCACAATTTATCGTTCACCGTATGATGTTGTGCCTGCATGTATGTGAATTTGCATTGCTGCGCGAAGGACGAGCCAGAAAGACGCGCATCTATTTGCAGGTTACATTTACAACAGCGGTTGCAGCGCTGACTGGTTAGTTTAACAGCGCGAGCCCAGTTCGTTCTTCCTCCTCTTTTCTCAAGCGATGGTGCCCACGCGCCTCGTTCAAACAATCAAATACCACACACGTGTAGTATGATTCCCCGGCGGCAGAAGCGACGGCCCGGAGCGTCTAAATGTCATCACTGGGAGGGTGACACTGCTTCAGTCGTGTAACGTGTACGATATAATTGCGATGGGAAGCAGATGGGGCGTCAGGGGTGATCTCGTAGGGGAATGGAGTCACGGCACGAAGCACTCGGTATGGGCCCGTGTAACGAGACAGCAGTTTTTCTGACAGGCCGACCTGAAGCGACGGAGACCATAGAAGCTCCAACGCACCAGGCGGGAAGTGCACGTCTATGTGTCGCCGGTCGTACAAACGCCTACGACTCTCTTGGGATTGCGCTCACGAGCAATTCACGTTGCGTGGGCACAGCGGGCGATGGCGTCAAGCGCATATTCACTGGTCGGTACCGCGCAAACAGGGAGGGTTGTGTCGAGGGGCAGTGCTGGTTCTCGGTCGAACAGAAGAAAAAATAGGGAATAACCAGCTGTGTCCTGGCGCGAAGAATTATAAGCAAATGTGACAAACGGTAGAGCGGGGTCCCAGTCAGTGTGGTCTGAAAAGACATATTTCGCGAGCCTGTCTGTGGGAGTGCCATGGAGACGCTCCGTGAGACCATTTGTTTGCGGATGGTATGACATGGATAGCTTATACCTCGTAGCACAAGACAGCAGGTAGTCCGTGATAACTTTTGAGAGGAATGCCCGGCCCTGGTCTGTGAGAAGATGTCGCGGAGCTCCATGTAATAAAATCACGTCGCGTAGAAGAAAACTGGCGACATCTGTGGCGCAGCTTGTAGGAAGCGCTCGGGTGATGGCGTAGCGCGTGGCGTAATCCGTGGCCACAGCGATCCACCTTTTCCCAGAGGTAGCACGCGGAAAAGGGCCAAGTAAGTCCAAACGAACCCGAAAGAACGGTTCCGCGGGAATGTCGAGTGGTTGAAGGTACCCAGCAGGGAGCGTCGATGGTGTCTTGCGTCGCTGGCATTTCTCACATGCACCTACGTATCTTCGAACGGAGCGAGCATGTCCTGGCCAAAAAAGGCGTCGGCGGATCCCATTGTAGGTACGTGACACACCCAGGTAACCGGCCATGGGGAGGTCCTGAAGTTCGTGGAGAACAGCCGAGCCAAGGCGTTCAGCGATCAGAAGGAGCAATGCAGGGCCTTCGGTGTGAATGCTGTGGCGGTAGAGCACGCCATCTTGAAGTGTGAATTAGCGAAGGGAACTGTCGGCAAGTGACGATTCGAGGCGGTCAATGATGATATGCAAGGACGGGTCATGGCGCTCCTCGTCGGCGACATGGAGCAGTGGAAAAACAGAGAGAACACAGGCGTTCGTGTTAGTATCAGACGTACAGGTCGCATCTTCGACTTGGTACCGACAGAGGCAATCTGCTTCCTGGTGTTGGCCCACAAAACTCCACATGTCTTTGACAGGCTGAGGTACGGGAAAAGCCGTTACTGCTGGAACCTTCTCCGGGTCGGGTTGTACACCGGAAGCATAGACAAGATGGCCTAGCACTGTATTCTGTCGGCGTCTGAAGTGGCACTTCGATGAGTTTAATTTGAGCCAAGTCTTGCGGAAGACGTCAAGGATAGCTGCGACGCGCTGAAGGTTCGTGTCAAATGTAGCAGAGAACACTAAGATGTCGCCGAGGTAACACAGGCAAGTTGTCTATTTGAAACCTTGAAGCAGAGAGCCCATCATCCTTTCAAACGTGGCGGGGGCATTGGGTAAACCGAACGGCATAACCTAGAATTGGTAGAGACCATCTGGAGTGGCGACAGCGGTCTTTTCATGGTCTTGCTCATCAACGGAAAACTTCCAATAACCAGATCGATGGTCGATGGACGAAAAGTATTTGGCACCGTGAGGACAATGAAGAGGGTCGTCGATTCGTGTTAAAGGCAATCGTCCTTTTTAGTAATTCGGTTTAGGTGCCTGTAATCAACGGACATACGCCACGTGCCATCTTTCTTTTTGTCGAGCACGGCCGGCGGCGCCCAAGGACTCGACGAGGGCCTAAAGATGCCTCTGGCGAGCATCTTGTTTACATCCTGCTGAATAGTTTGCCTCTCTGCCATGGACACGCGATACGGCCGGCCGTGAATGGCAACAGCATCACCAGTGTTTATCCGATGCTTATCAAGGGACGTCTGACCAAGTGTTCGATTGTTGGGGTCAAATGTGTCGTAGTAAGAAAGCAAAAGGCGATATAGGGCGGCTGCTTGGTCGGGTGCGCGGTCCAGAGCGACCATGGGACGTAATGGTCCGTCGTGATTCAAGGCACCCTGCGGGTAACCAGGAGAATCTGCAGACGCGTCGGCTGCAAAAGCAGTGGCGTGGTCGTCTGTCATTGACCGGAGCGTGGCCACCGAGAGGCCTTCAGGTAACACTTGCTTCGTCAAGCCAAAATTGATAACGGGGAGACAAATACGATTAGCGGCAAGGGTTACGACGGAGTGTGGCGGTAAGATGTCGCGCGCCTGGAGGACATCACGAATAGGAGCGACGACATAGTCGCCTTAAGGCACGGTTGCCGTTGAGGCCAATTCGACGAAGGTTAGAGATTTTCGAGGTAAGCGAATAAACGCTGTAGGGCAGAGGGTGTTCGGTTGTTCGGGGCGAACGTCGGAAAGAAGTGGAAGCTCAAGGCACAGCGTACCGGTCGAACAGTCGATGAGGGCAGAATGCGCCGTCAGAAAGCCGAGCCCGAAGATTAGGTCGTAAGGGCAACTGGTCAACACGGTGAACAGGACTGGAATTTGGCGGCCAGCAATTCCTATTCGAGCAGTGCACATACCCCTGACGGCAACAGTGGCGCCATTGGCGACACGTATGGCTCGAGTAATGGCAGGCGTAAGATCTTCTTTGACGTGACGACATAGGTTAGCGATCATTATGCAGACTTGGCCTCCAGTATAAATTAATGCCGTCAACGGAACACCATCTACGTCTATTTGAATTAGGTTCGTGTTGGTGAGGAGCGTCAACGGAGGATTTGGACAGGACAAACGGGATGCAGCACTACCTCCGAGAGCTGCACGGCTTAGTTTTCCGTCCATCAGTTTGGCGAAAAAAAGCGGCGAGCTTGGGGCGACTGGGGACGACGGCGCTCAGGCGACGGCGATCGCATGGAGGAGCGGCTGTCAGTGGCATCAGAAGTAGGGTACACACGGCGAGGTGAATAAAGGCGAGCGTCGGTGTATGGGCGAGGAGCAGGGAATGAGCTTTACAATGGAGGCATCCAGATGGTGCAGCTGTGACGGGATACATGACCAACGAGGTGCCAGCAAAAGCAGTTCGTTCGTCGCCTGGGGTTCGTCTGGCATGGTCTGGGAGCGAAATACTGGTCATTACAGGTCGTGGATATGGGAATGGGTGCAGAATCAGGTCGGGAGACAGAGCAGGCGGTAGGGATGCCAAGGTCTGCAATTTCTTGTCGCACAACTGCTTGAATAATGGAAATGGTGGGGGCCGGCTGGTCAAAGGGACCATCAGGGGGTTGTGGATGAAGGGGGGCCGGACTCGCCGCTTCAATCTCACGGTGAACGATACGTGTGACGTTCTCTTGAAATGGTCGTGTGGCGGTAAGAGCGGAGAAAGAGGACGTGGTAGGGGTGTTTGGGAGCCGGGAAAACTGTGGAACGCCGCGGTGGCTTTTGACTACCTCGAAGCGGCGGCATTCTTTGACAATGACGTGGACTGTAGGAACGTCGTTATAGACGAACTAATGGAAGGGGCATGCGATGCCTTTCAGGATATGGCTCACTTTGTCAACCTCGGTCATGTGCTCGTTAACTATTCTGCAAAGCGCGAGCACTTCCTGTATGTAGGAGACCTACGATTCGCTCGACGACTGGACCCGGGCGGCAAGCTCTTTTCGAGCAGCCTGTTGGTGACCTGACGGGTTGCAAATAGGTCGGAAAACCACTCTTTGAAAGCGTCCCAGCTGGAGAGCTGGCTCTCATGGGTGCGCAACAAGACGGGTGGTGTCCCGTCCAGATAAACGATCACATTGGCAAGCATGTGGTAGGGTACCAGTGGTGGCTTTGGCTAACACGCTAATACATGCTGAGCCAGTCGTCGACGTCAACGTCATTTTGGGCGGAGAATGTTCCAGGATCACGGAGAGTCGGAACCGTAACGTACGAGGTGGTTGGCGCCGCAGGTGCAGGTGGCGAGGGGGTGGTTCCATCGGAAGCCATGGCTGTGAAGATGATGGTGCGGTTGCTTCAAGGCTCCTTTGCGAGGACTAACCTCCGCCACAATGTTACGCGAAGGACGAGTCAGTATGACGAGAAACTATTTACAGGTTATATTTACAACAGCGCTTGCAGCGCTTACGGGCTAGATTCACAGCGCGAGCTCAGTTCGTTCTTTCTCCTCCTTTCTCGAGGGATGGCACCCACGCGCCTCGTTCAAACAATCAAATACCACACTCGTGTAGCAGTATTATTCATCTGCGTCCCCGCCATGCGGAAAAGTTACAAAACTTCACAAGGTCTGAGAGCGGGCTAGTTGGTATTTCACGATGTTGTAACCTCGTCCTTATCGCCCATCTTTAGCTCTGTATCCCCTCATGCGCTTTCTACATCATAAAAATTCTCTATAGTCGGTGCTTTCTCCGAACGGCACTTAGCGCAAACGACAGACCACAATATACAAACTCCACAGATGCGCTATCACCTGATGCTTATTCGAATCCGCAGCGGACGCAGGTACACGGTTGAAGGCACAAAACCCAGATGCTGTGTTTCTCTGCCAGTGTGCCCCAAAGCAGTCGGGAAACGTGGCTAAAAAATAGGAAATTTAACCCACGTAAGCCCACTTAAAGGAACGGAGAACAAAAGCTTGATTGAACAAAAACAACCAAAAATCCAACCGAAAAACGGACAAGTCTAGGGTGATAAATTGTACTACCTTGTGGAAGCTAACATTCTATGTACTTACAATATCTCTCTAAAGGAACCTTCGCAGAAGTGTCCCAATGCAAGTCATACAACGAAGACATTGAACGTGTATAAACAAAAAACAATTTTCACAACACTGGAAAGTAAAGTTGGTTTAGTTTGGCACCAATCGAAATCTACGGAAGACCTTACGAACACATCAGCATATTGTTACGTAAGAAGACGCAACTGAAAAGCTATATACAAGTATATTTACAACGTAATACGCCGCACTTGGCCAAGAGGCAACAGCCCGCGCTAGCCTCCAATCGTTGTCGTCGTCTTCGTACTGCTCGCCTCTTCGTCATCGGTAATACTATTCCGTAGCACTACCCCCGGCGGCAAAAGCGCCGTCCCGGAGCGACTAAAGGCCGGACTTGGAAACAGTGTAGTAGGCCTTGAGCCTACTGACGTGCACAACATCACTAGGTGCCACAGTAGATGACGAGGTTGAGCTCACAGGGGCAATTTCGTACGTCACAGGCGTCACCTGGCGCAGCACGCGGTAGGGCCCTGTGTATCGCGAAAGGAGCTTCTCTGAAAGTCCGACGTGACGGGAGGGCGACCAGAGGAGCACGAGCGCACCAGGCGAAAACTGTACGTCACGGTGGCGGGCGTTGTACTGACGCTGCTGAGTGGTTTGCGAGTCCGTCAGTCGAGCACGGGCAAGCTGGCGTGCATGGTCGGCGAGAGCGATGGCGTCGCGCGCATACTCGCTTGTTGAGATCGAAGCAGGAGGAAGTGCCGTGTCAAGGGGCAAGGTCGGTTCGCGACCGTAGAGCAGATAAAAGGGAGAAAATCCGGCGGTGTCGTGCCGGGAAGAATTATAAGCGAATGTGACGTAAGGAAGGGCAATGTCCCAGTCGCGGTGGTCCTTGGAAACGTACTTTGACAGCATATCGGTAAGAGTACGGTTTAACCGCTCTGTCAGGCCATTGGTTTGAGGATGGTATGAGGTAGTCAGCTTGTGTTGAGTGGAGCAGGAACGTACAATGTCGGCGATAACTTTCGAGAGGAAGTTACGACCACGGTCAGTGAGCAGCTGTCGCGGGGCGCCATGAAGTAAGATAATGTCACGCAAGAGAAAGTCCGCGACGTCAGTGGCGCAACTGGTAGGGAGAGCCCGCGTGATAGCGTATCGGGTGGCGTAATCAGTTGCGACGGCTACCCATTTGTTCCCAGAGGATGACGTGGGAAAGGGACCGAGGAGGTCTAATCCAACACGAAAGAACGGTTCCACAGGGACAGTGATCGGCTGGAGATGACCGGCAGGTAGCACCTGAGGTGTTTTCCGACGCTGGCAGGTATCGCAGGCAGCAACATACTGTCGGACGGAGCGAGCGAGGCCAGGCCAATAGAAGCGGCGGCGGACGCGGTCGTACGTGCGGGTTACGCCAAGATGTCCTGCAGTAGGTGCGTCATGCATCTCAAAGAGCACAGTCTGTCGTAGATGTTTTGGCACGACAAGAAGAAGATCAGATCCGTCAGGAAGGAAGTTCCTTCGGTACAGAATGCCGCCCTGGAGGACATATCGGCGAACGGATGCGTCGGTAGGTGTAGAGCGCAGATGCTCGATGAGTACTCGCAGCGATAGGTCTCGGTACTGCTCATCGGCGATGTTAGCGAAGGCAGACACAGAGAAAATGCCGTCGGCGGTACTACTGTCGGCGTCGTCAGGCTCGTCTACCGGGTAGCGAGACAGGCAGTCAGCGTCCTTGTGTAGTCGGCCAGATTTGTAGGTGACAGAGAACGAATATTCTTGGAGGCGTAAGGCCCAGCGACCAAGTCTTCCTGAAGGTTCTTTCAATGAGCATAACCAACAAAGCGCGTGATGGTCGGTGATAACGGAAAAGGGTCGGCCATATAAGTATGGGCGGAACTTCGGAACCGCCCAAACTAGGGCCAGACACTCACGCTCAGTGATGGAATAGTTGCGCTCCGCGGGTGAGAGGAGCCTGCTGGCATAAGCGATAACACGGTCGTTGCCGCGCTGGCGTTGTGCCAGTACTGCGCCAATTCCGTGACCGCTGGCATCAGTACGAACTTCGGTAGGCGCAGAAGGATCGAAATGGACCAGAACGGGAGGCGTTGTGAGAACGTCGATTAGATGCGAGAATGCAGAGGCCTCGTTATCGCCCCACTGGAAAGGAGCGTCTTTTTTCAAAAGCTCGGTTAGTGGTCGTGCGATGGCCGCGAAATTTTTCACGAAACGGCGGAAGTAGGAACAAAGGCCGATGAAGCTGCGCACATCCTTGACACACTTCGGAACAGGAAAGTGCGTAACAGCATGGATCTTGCCTGGGTCCGGTTGCACTCCGTTCGCGTCAACGAGATGCCCAAGGACGGTAATCTGGCGACGGCCGAATTGGCACTTCGATGCGTTCAGTTGCAGACCGGCGCGACGAAAAACGTCCAGGACTGCCGAGAGGCGCTCGAGGTGCGTAGCGAACGTTGGGGAGAATACTATGACGTCGTCCAAGTAGCACAGGCATATGGACCATTTGAAGCCGTGAAGAAGGCAGTCCATCATGCGTTCAAAAGTGGCAGGAGCGTTACATAGACCAAACGGCATCACTTTAAATTGATAAAGACCGTCCGGAGTTACAAAAGCAGTCTTCTCGCGGTCGAGATCGTCCACAGCAATCTGCCAGTAGCCGGAGCGGAGGTCAATAGAAGAGAAGTAGCAAGCACCATGGAGGCAGTCAAGGGCGTCATCGATCCGAGGTAGGGGATACACGTCCTTTTTGGTAACCCTGTTAAGGTGCCGATAATCCACGCAAAAGCGCCATGAGCCATCCTTCTTTTTTACCAGTACAACCGGTGACGCCCATGGACTACATGACGGTTCGATGATGTTATTGGCAAGCATTTTGCGAACTTCAGCGTGAATAACTTGACGCTCAACCGGTGACACTCGATACGGGCGGCGATGAATAGGAGGGGCATCGCCGGTATTAATGCGATGTTTAACAGTTGTAGTTTGGGCCAAAGGACGATCGTGAAAGTCAAAAATATCGTTGTAGGAAAACAGAACGCGGTAGAGCTCACGAGCGTGCTCGGACGGCATGTCGGGCGCAATCATTTTCTGTAAGTCGGCGATGGTGCAAGTTGTCGACTGAGATGGTAGAGGAGGATCGGCTGAATGGCTGTCTACCTCAATAGATGCTATTGAGTGATCTTCGAATGAGCAAAGCTGGGCCAGAGACATCCCGCGTGGCAGCACTTGTGTCGTCAAGCCAAAATTGACCACGGGCAGGCAGACGCAATTAGCCGTAATAGATAAAACGGTATGAGGCACCGTGATCCCGTGTGTAAGGAGGACGTCTTGTATAGGAGCCGCGATATAGTGACCGTCGGGCACTGGTGGGGATGGCACTAGGTCAACGTAAGTCAGTGCCGTAGGTGGCAAGCGAACAAAGTCGACGGAACTGAGGCGACTGGGGTGTGGTTCAGCGGGATCCAGAACAGGCAGGTCAAGGCAGAGAGTACTAGCGGAACAATCAATTAGAGCAGAATGTGCGGAGAGGAAGTCTAAGCCGAGGATGATGTCATGGGGACAGTGGGCGATGACCGTGAATAGCACGACTGTTGAGCGATCGGCGAAGGAGACGCGGGCGGCACACATACCAATTACGGAGGCTGTTCCGCCATCGGCGACACGGACAACAAGCGTCGTGGCGGGCGTGATTATTTTTTTCAGGTGGGTACGAAAGTCCGCGCTCATTACCGACAAATGCGCCCCAGTGTCTATAAGAGCAGATACAGGAACACCGTCGACTTGCACGTCAAGAAGGATCAGATGAGTGGGCAACGTCAGTGGAGGATTTGGCGGCGTAGGGAGCAATGCAGCGTCACCTCGAGGCGCTGCATCATTCAGTTTTCCGGCTGGGAGCGGCGTCCGAAGGGAGTCGGGGGAAAGGAGCGACGGGGCTGGGGAGAGCGAGATTGTCGTCCTTGGGGCGAAGGTGAACGAGAATAGGGGCGGTTCGGCGCAGGAGAGTCAGTGGCGGCATTATCGGAGCGTGCGGCATAAGGACGAGAAGGGCCACCCGAGGGTCGAGAATAGGCAGTATAAGCAGACCGGGTCGGGGAAGTCCAGCGACTTCGACAGTGCCGAGAAATGTGCCCGATGCGACGGCAGTGAAAACAAATGGGCTTGTCGTCAGCAGTGCGCCATTCAGCTGGGTTGCGGAAACGTGGTGGGTAAGACGATGCGGGACGGGGCGGAATCGAAGAAGCCGGATGGGTATCAGGGTGATGGGCCGAGCAGATGGTGTGAAGGCCCATGTTTTCGAACTCCTGGCGGACAACTACCTGGATCAGGGAAACCGTGACTGCCGGTGCGTTGGTGGGGCTGGAGTCGAAGGCAGCCGGATAGGCGGCCTCAATCTCACGCCGAACGATCTTGGGAATATCGCCGGTGTTGTTGGGACGAGGAGCGTCGGCACAGGAAGAAGTCGCAGGGGTGTTGGGCAAACGGGCAAACTGCTGATCGATACGTCTGCTTTTAGCGAGTTCCAGGCGGCGGCACTCTTTGATAACAGCATCCACCGTCGCGACGCTGTTGAACACGAGCAAGTTGAAGGCGTCATCGGCAATGCCTTTGAGGATGTCGGATACCTTGTCTGACTCAGGCATGTGTGCATCAACTTTGCGGCACAGAGCCAGGACGTCCTGAATGTACGTGACATAGGGCTCTGTTGACGTCTGCACACGGCCGGAAAGCGCCTTCTGCGCGGCAAGTTTGTGACCGTAGGGGTTGCCGAACAAGTCTCGGAGCTTTTGCTTGAACGAATCCCAACTGGTGAGCTCCTCTTCGTGCGTCCGAAACCAAACTCGAGGTGTGCCACCGAGGTAAAAGACTACGTTGGCGAGCATGATAGTAGGGTCCCACCGGTTATTGCGGCTGACGTGTTCGTACAGGCTGATCCAGTCGTCGACGTCGTCCCCATCTTTGCCCGAGAATACGCCAGGATCACGAGTAGCAGGGAGAGAGATGTAGGTCGTCGAAGTGGCAGGAGGGGTCGGAGGCGGCTGAGTCGAATTGTCATCGCCGAGAGCCATGAAGCTAGGCTCGACGTACCGTCCACTGCGAAGCTCCGTGACGAGGTACAGGGAACGTCCACCTCCACCAGATATGTTACGTAAGAAGACGCAAATGAAAAGCTATATACAAGTATATTTACAACGTAATACGCCGCACTTGGCCAAGAGGCAACAGCCCGCGCTAGCCTCCAATCGTTGTCGTCGTCTTCGTACTGCTCGCCTCTTCGTCATCGGTAATACTATTCCGTAGCAATATTAAGCGCGTTTACTTCGCTGCTCCAAATATTTATCCGAGCACAGTACTTCTAAACACTCACACAGATGTTCTTGCATGCTTAGCTGGCTCTATGCAAACGGCAGTGTGTGGCTGCCTTGGCGCTCCGGAACAGGCTGCGTTGGTGGCTGGCATGGCTGACCAGCTTCACGCCTGTCTTCTTTTATGTTTCCTGTGTGCGTATTTCATTGGCTGGACTTTTTCTTAAATACAATGCACCAATTAGCCCCGTGACGTGTTTCACAGGCATAGCTAACATTCGATAACGACCAAGCAATTACACAATGCCGCCCCGTGAAAACCTTCGTAGAACTCTCTCGTTAACCGCTTTGCTGTGACACACCAACAAATGGTGCGCCGACGCAAGCCCCCGTCCCGTATGAATCGCGCATACCTCACAAATTTCGTGCGCGCAGTGGCCGCGATATTTCTTCTGTACGCTCCTTTGATCAAAGAACGGTGAACGAGCTTACACGTGTCGTAATGAAAAGCCAAATTTCAAATTCATGCCCGACTCCACGCCCCAGCGATGGTTTCGTCGGATAATCAAAGCCATATCTCGAAGGCGATTTCTTTTTCAACTAAATGCGCTGGAAGTATTTGCGGTACTAGGTACGCATCACGGCCGCCACGATTTATAGACCACGTATTGGTGTGTTCGCGCAGTATGCAATTACAGCGCTACAGACCGAACATTTTCGACGTTCCATTTTTCGCGCTAAATCAAAGTCCTGGAACTCGGAACCCCAGAAAATGTACACGCAGGCCACGGGAAGTTCTAAATAAATTAGCACCGCAGTTTATTTACGACACGAGGTCTTTAATTTCCACATCGTCGTCACGCAAAAGCACGCAGTAGTCAGGCATTACCACATTTCGAGCTCACTCTGGCTCTCGGTCGTCTGCTAGGCTTTCACTAACTGCGCGAGCCAATGCCCGATCTGCAACATTCAACGGAGCGAGCAGGAGTGAGTGCCAGATGGTCGCGAGCTACTGCCCCCGCGTGACAACCTTTTGCGTGATGACGTGGTGACACACATACCGCTCTTGGGTAATGATACCGAAACTGGTGTAAAATCCATTGTGTTAAGTTATTTAGCACACTAAGATGTTTGCTCGTAATTTTACTTGTTTTTCGAGGGCCATGATCTTCACCTAAAGTGTCCGCACTCCCTTCATGACCGACAGTGCGAACGTGCCAATTTAACAGAAGTGACAGCAGGTAGTAATTTGACTATGCATTACAGCTCGTGCGATTGCTCGTTAATGAGTGATGTCAAAAATATGGCGGCCATTGCGTGTTCACGGCTACTGCAATCTCTCCTAGCTCTATGAGGGCACCCACCCATACCCTTCCAGATTGGCTTCCTTTACTGCGAGAGCGCCGTTTTTTGGATGTGTGATTTAGACCCACGCCTATATCTTGTCAAGAGCGCATAGTAAGGAGATGTTGTAACCAGCACGTGCGTTAAACTTGCGAAGCGTACGCGCTTCATAAGAGACGCTGGAGTGGGTCGCCGCACCGTTTGTCAGTGTCCCACAGCAAAGCGCTTAACCACCTGAAGCTGCTTAGGAGAGCTCCACAGCGGTTTTAGTGCGGAACCTACGACGTGTGGCGGCATGGTATCGAACATATCAGCGAGATATCTGCCCGGTATGTTATCGATGTCTCGCGAACGTGTGGTGGCGTGGTATCGAACATCAGCGAGATATCGACCAGATATGATATCGATATCTCGCGATATCGAATATCAGCCACAATATCAGCTTGCAACGCAGCCTGCGTTGGAACGCCGAAGTCGCCGAATGACCAGGGCGTTGCTATATACGGGCAGCTGCACACCGGTGTCTGTAGAGTCAGCAGCGCTTGCAGCAAGAAGAGTCTGATATAGCAAAATGCATATAAGTGCTGCGACTCGGACGTTTTGAGAATAATCGGATATACACAAGTAAATGCACCGTATATAGTGAGGGGCTTGGAAAGTCTTGGGTAGATATCTGGCAGTGACATACAAGATGAATATCGTTTTCTAGGAGTGCGAGAATATTTTTTATATAGCTTCGTTCTTGATGCATGACTTTCTCGAATTCACTCACATTGGCGAAGGTGTTCGAAGAGAAATTCAGCATATAGCCAATTACTAGAACAATAACGGGGTGGCAATACTGACGATACTAGTTGTCACAAGGGAAATGAGCAGAACACTACCCTTAGCTTCGTCTTCGCTCTGCATACACCGCTAAGGAACATCATAGCGTAAGACGAAAACCAAAGAACAATGTATCTGCAGCCCAGCGTTGTTCACAGCTTACTCGTCTGTTACGGTCGCTGGCCGTTGTTTGACGTTGGGTACTATTGTATTTTGATGGAGTTTTCGAGCTGTAAGGCATTATATGAAAATGAAGGCCAGTAGAGATACTGTAATTTCCTAAATCCGAGAGTCCCTACAACGTACTATTGCGTTCTTCCCTATTCGTTGCGGCGGAACAAATCTAAAAAATATTGGTACGCAAAACTAGGCACCTTTGTTTGTTTTCGAGCCTGCGCCTCATGTGCTAAAGCCAATGTCGTGGGCGAAGGCCTGGAGAAAAGCGGTATCGCAAACGTGTTTAACTACCACAAAGAAATAATTCTGGTATAGCGGAACGGTCGCATTGAGAGAATCGACACACGAGGCTCTATTTTAAACACAAAACACAGATGACAGGATAGCAGAAGGCTAAAACCAGCGTATATTGGACACTGTGCGCAAATTAGGATTATTAAGGGCGATACCAGAGCTGGCATATCATATACACATTTTGACTTCACTTTCCAGGACACGCATGCTGCAGCGTGCACTGTGGTAATGGATGCAAGAATTACAAGGGTGCGGTCTTCTGAATGATTTACCGCGTGCCTTTAGACTACACTTTTTCTTGTGACGTCATACCCGCGACTGAAGGGTTCGCTGGGTTCTGCCGCCAAACTTATATTTCAATATGTGCGGCTGGCGGTCTTTGCAGTGACCGTGCTAACGAATTAACCGCTATGTTCCAACCATAAATGAGACATCGTTCGGGCTACACGGCGCACAACAAACGTGGCGGAGCTCGGCCGAGGTTCCCGATGCTTTGAAACGTGTCTCTGACTTAAGCACACAAACCATGTTGTGAGCCGGCTGCTAATAGGGCACGTCGACTGCCCACGTAAAGCTGTCTACTTTAGCCTAATGGGTATTTGTCGACTCTGCGTAGCTAAATATGCTTGAACAGTTCGTTTCCTAACCGGAAACCGTTCTCGTGTCTTTTATCCTTCATCAGTTCAGGTTCGGTTCAGGTTGAGGCACTTTCTAAGAATGCGGATCAAGTAGGTTTTAGTTCCGAGGACCGAATTTCCGGCCCCGGTAAGGTGATGGGTTCGAGTGTGGTTTGGCAACCTGGCCTCAAGAGGAGCGTCATGACGACGTTATAGTCCGAATACACGAATCGACATCTGCGGACGCACTTAGCACAAGAATATCGCTCGTATACCAGAGACGGATAGTCCTTGTTGGAGGCCGTGATGAAGGCCGGGGGCACGGTTTTGCACTTGGACATCTCCTCGAGCCAGTCGCTGACCGAGGAAATGGCGATCACGGTGTCGATCCCGGTGCCCGCATTCGCGGCTTCCTTGATCGAATCCGTGTACTTTCTCCAGGCGGGTGCGTCGCTGTAACCGATCCCGCCGATGGCGATTACGGTTCTCCTCCTTGGGTCGCCCTGTTGGAGCCGCTTGAGAGCCTGTAGCGAAACGCCATTTCAATGCTAAACATTCGGCAGATATCTGCCCGGTTGGGGGGGATTAATGAATTAAAGAGAAGGAAAATTCCAAGTAAAATGTTTTTAATGCGGAAGCATTCACTTGGAAGTGCCCCAGCAAAACCTGTCCGTCCCCTGACGCCTGGTATCTGCAGAATAAATGCATAATTGTTCAAGTTTAGAGATGTAATCTTTAGTATAATGCAATAGTAGGTGATTGGTAGCATTAGGAACACAATTTTGAGGAAGCTTAAGTTTCGCCTTCAAAAGTGGGAGGCCATAAATTTCAGAGATCCCCAACTGCTTTTCACGCTTCCCGGCCACCGCCGCTTTCTCGCGGATGCGCGGAGCCAAGCCAAGCCAAGCCAAGCGCGATGGTGGTGTTCAGAGGAACCGAGCGGGCCGCGCCGCTGGGAAAAGAGGTTTGTGTTTGAGTTTAATCGAAACAGAATTTGAGGAGCTGAATTAGTTCGGTAACGCGTCCGCGCCACGTGTAGGGCCTCGGTGATTGAGGTTCGGGATGATTCATAGGCCATCGACGGCCGACGCCGACATCGGATTTTTCGCAGCATGGGTCCTTAACCCTCTCACGCTACCCCCAGTGCTTGTTCACTCTGTGAGCAAGGATGATCAGCGAAACTGTGTTTCTGGGCCCCTTAATGGCGACGCACTCCATCGCACCGCGTGTGGAGAGTGCGTAAAGCCTGCTTCACCTCCGCTGCGGGCCACCCGGCATTGCACTACCTGCGGGATAGGTTAAAGTATGGGGATTACTTATCGCCTGCTTCAGCTCCGCCATGGGTGGGCCAGCATTGCACTACCTTTGTGGTTGGCCCACGTATGGGGAGTAGTTAACGCCTGCCTTAGCTCCGCCGCGGGTCGGCCCGGCATTGCACTACCTGCGGGATCGGTTAAAGTATGGGGATTACTTATCGCCTGCTTCACCTCCGCCGCGGGTCTGCCCAGCCTTGCGCTACTTTTGGTACCGGCACACGTGTGGTGAGAGCCTAAACCCTGCTTCACCTCCCCCGCGGGTCAGCCCGGCATTGCACTACCTGCGGGGACCCTGTAGAGAAGAGACCCTGTAGACACAAGAGAAGTGGACAACACGAACGCCGCACGGCAGCCCGTAACCGGCAAACTGCGTGCGGCGAGTTGCCGTGCCGGTAATCTGGATGGGCCTTTACGCGTTGACTGCAACAGCCGGCCGACTCCGAATGGGACCAGGATATGCGGCGTTCGCGTTGTCCGTTTCTCTCCTCTTATGTCCGTGTCTGAACGCAATTGCCCCTTAATTTTTAATATGAATCCTAACCAACTAGCTCAGCTTCCTGTCATTCTAAAAATCTTTTCTCTATGCTAGAGGCTTCTAGAACACTGTAGCCGAGCTAACCCTGGCCCCTGGCTAACCGAGACATGCACATTGCTGTCGCGGAGAGCAGTTGACATAGCATCTGCCAGTCGCATAGTTCGGCAGCTCGGAGCGGTTTCTCGTTCGTTTGGCCTTTCTCAATGAGAACGAGCGTCCACGTTACCGGCACGGAAACTCGCCGGACGCCGTTTGCCGTTCGCGGGCCCGCGTGCAACGGCGCTTTTTCTCGCGAACGGTGAGATTTCCTAGCCGTAGAGAGAACGGGCCCGGGACCCGTTTGTGCGGCAGTCGTACGGCGAAGCGGCCATTCAGCGACCGAGGAGTGGTCACTCTGGCACCGGCGGCAGCCTCACCGCGTCTGGTCGTTCGGCGCCGCCGATATCGTCGCTAGGCCTCTTACGGTTCACTTCAAAGCTAAAGCTTACGGCGCTTAGGAATGAATCACCGACTCTCACAAGCCGCAATATTTTCTTACCGTTGTCGCACTTCGCAATAATTATAATAATCGCGACATGCACTTCGAATCGGCGGTTGTTTACTTCTGCTGGCAGAGCACGCGTATGCGCGAGCAGACAACGCAGCGTAGTTTGTCACTATTTTTGTGGCCCACGTGACCAAGCCGTGTTGCGTTTCATCTCCAATGACGTCATAGCATCACGTGGAGCCCAGAAACCGACAACAAAATCGCTGGGTACATTAATGCTATTATTAAATTATTTATAGGGTATATATGAATCCCGCGGTATGTATCGTGCTTCCTGAAGCAGTACGCAACGCTTGAATTGAAGAACACATAAACGAAAATTTCGATGTCTCCACCCCTCCAACGCCTGCTTCAACTCCGCCGCGGGTCGGCCCGGAATCGCACTACCTGGGGGATCGGCCCCTGTATTGTGAGTGCTTAACGCCGGCTTCGCCTCCGCCACGGGTCGGCTCAGCATTGCACTACCTTCGGGATCGGTCCACGTATGGGGAGTGATTAACGCCTGCTTCACTTCCGCCGCGGGTCGGCCCGGCTTTGCAATCCCTGCGAGATCTGCCCAGGTATTGTGAGCGCATAACGCCTGCTTCACCTCTCCCATGGGTGGGCCCAGAATTGCACTACCTTCGAGATCCACCCACGTATGGGAAGTGCTTAACGCCTGCTTCAACTCCGCCGCAGGTCGGCCCGGAATTGCACTACCTGGGCGATCGGCCCCTGTATTGTGAGGGCTTAACGCCGGCTTCACTTCCGCCACGGGTCGGCTCAGTATTCCACTACCTTCGGGATCGGTCCACGTATGGTGAATTCTTGACGCTTGCTTCACTTCCACCGTGTGTCGGCCCGGCATTGCACTACCTTTACGATCTGCCCAAGTATTGTGAGCGCAGAACGCCTGCTTCCCCTACCCCACGGGTGGGCCCGGCTTTGCAATCCCTGCGAGATCTGCCCAGGTATTGTGAGCGCATAACGCCTGCTTCACCTCTCCCACGGGTGGGCCCAGAATTGCACTACCTTCGAGATCCGCCCACGTATGGGAAGTGCTTAATGCCTGCTTCAACTCCGCCGCGGGTCGGCCCGGAATCGCACTACCTGGGGGATCTGCACAGGTATTGTGAGGGCTTAACGCCTGCTTCACCTCTGCCACGGGTGGGCCCAGCATTGCACTACCTTAGCGATGAGCCCACGTATGGGGAGTGCTTAACGCCTGCTTCAGCTCCGCCGTGGGTCGGCCCGACATTGCACTTCCTGCGGGACCGGCCCACGTGCTGTGAGTGCTTAACGCCTGCTTCACCTCCACCACAAGTGGACCCAGCACTGCACTACCTTTGGGTTCGGCCCACGTATGGGGAGTACTTAACACTTGCTTCACCTCGGCATAGGTTCGTGGGGCATTTCACTACCTGCGGGATCGGCCCACGTATCGCGATTGCTTAACGCGCGCTTCACCTCTGCCACGGGTGGACCCAGTATTGCAGTACCTTCGGGATCAGCCCACGTATGGGGAGTGCTTAATGCCTAATTCACCTCCGCCACGGGTCGGTCCGGCCATGCACTACCTTCGAGATCGGCCCTCGTAAGGGGAGTGCTTAACGCCCAATTCACTTCCGCTGTGGGTAGGCCCGGCATTGCACTGCATTCGGGATAGGCACATGTATGAAAAATTACTGGTCTACGTTCGGACGCGATACACCAGATCT